>NW_017193125.1:0-9958 GCF_001704415.2 Capra hircus
TGGGGACATGCACGTGCGCTTTCCTCCGAGCTGTAGCAGCAGTGTCACGCTTCTTCTTCGCAAAAGGGATCTGTGGCATTCCTCGAGGCTTTCCCACGAGGCTTTCCCACGAGGCTTTCCTGCAGGGCTGTCCCACGTGCCACGTTGTGTGAGTCGATCCTCGGCTTTAAGTCGAGGCAGTCCAGGGAACAGGTTTCCCTGGAATGGACTGAGACATCTGGGGGACTCTGGGAGTGGTGGCATGACCTGGAGTTCCTCTGGCCTTTCCTGTGGAGAGCGCCTCCTCTTGAGATGCGACGGGAACGCCGGGAATTCTGTCCGACCACGCAGGGAAAGGATCCCTCCTTTCGAGCTATGAGGCGGAAAAAGGGGCTCCTCTGGATGTGGACGGGATTCTCGTGCTTTCTCTCGAGTGAAGACGAGTATGTCGGGGAACTTCTTGAGGTGCAGCAAGGGTGTGAAGGACTCTGGAAGTTCCAGAGGTTAGGTGTGATTAGCCTCGAGATGCCTCAACGGAAATGGGCATCATCTCGCCTGGACGGGAGAACCTCCTGGATTCTCTCGAGTTTCGGCAGGTGCTTTCGAGTTATGACGGGGACCTCAGGGACCCGGTCTGGTGGCCTCAGGAAAGTCCAGTCCCCATGCGAGTTGCTCGGGGGTGTCTCCGGATATTCTCCATCGATGACGGGGCACAAGACCATGTGTGGTGTCGGTGCCGGAACCTGAGGATTCCTCTCCAGTGCTGACATGGATCTTGGGGTACTTCTGGAGTCTCCCCAGGGGAGTCAGTCCTCGTCTCGAGTGGGGGCATGCACGTGCGCTTTCCTCCCGAGCTGTAGAAGCAGTGTCAAGCTTCCCTTCGCGTGGATCAAGGGATCTGTGGCTTTCCCTCGAGGCTTTCCACTAGGCTATCCGCGAGGCTTTTCCACAGGGCTGTCCACTTGCCTCCGTGGTGTGAGTCGATCCTCAGCTTGAATGTCGAGGCAGTGCAGGGAAAACAGGTTTCCCTGGATTGGACTGAGACATCTGGGGGACTCTGGGAATGGTGGCACGACCCTGGAGTTCCTCTCGCCTTTCCTGAGGAGCGCGCCTCCTCTTGAGATGAGATGGGAACGCCGGGAATTCTTTGCCGACCACGCAGGGAAAGGATCCTCCTCTCGAGCTAGGAGGCGGAAACGGGGCTCCTCTGGATGTGGGCGAGACTCTCGTGCTTCATCTCGAGTGGAGACGGGAATGTCGGGGAACTTCTTGAGTTGCAGCAAGGGTGTGAAGGACCCTTTGGAAGTTCAAGAGGTTAGGTGTGATTACTCTCGAGACGCCTCAGCGGAAATGGGCCTCATCTCGCTTGGAGGGGAGAACCTCCTGGATTTTCTCGAGTGACGGCAGGTGCTCTCGACTAACGACGGGGACCTCAGGGACCCGCTCTGGTGGCCTCAGGAAAGGCCAGTCCCCATGCAAGTTGCTCGGGGGCCACTCGGGATTCCTCTCCCGTCGATGCCGGGGCCTAAGACCTTGTGTGGAGTCGGTGCCGGAACCTGAGGATTCCTCTCCAGTGCTGACATGGATCTTGGGGTACTTCTGGAGTCTCCCCAGGGGAGTCAGTCCTCGTCTCGAGTGGGGGGCATGCACGTGCTCGTTCCTCCCGAGCTGTAGCAGCAGTGTCACGCTTCCCTTCGCGTGGATCAAAGGATTTGTGGATTTCCCTCGAGGCTTTCCACGAGGCTTTCCACGAGGCTTTCCCACAGGCTGTCCCGTGCCACCGTGGTGTGAGTCGATCCTCGGCTTGAAAGTCGAGGCAGTGCAGGGAATACAGGTATCCCTGGAATGGACTGAGACATCTGGGGTCTCTGGGAATGGTGACACGACCCTGGAGTTCCTCTCGCCTTTCTTGTGGAGAGCGCATCCACTTGGCATGCGACGGGAACGCCGGGAATTCTTTCCCGACCACTCAGGGAAAGGATCACTTCTCTCGAGCTAGCAGGGGGAAACGGGGCTCCTCTGGATGTGGGCGGGACTCTAGTGCTTCCTCTCGAGTGGAGACGGGTATGTCGGGGAACTTCTTGAGTTGCAGCAAGGGTGTGAAGGACCCTTTGGACCTTCCAGAGGTTAAGTGCGAATAGCCTCGAGACGCCTCAGCGGAAATGGGCCTCATCTCGCCTGGAGGGGAGAACCTCCTGGATTTTCTCGATTTGCTGCAGGTGCTCTTGACTTACGACGGGACCTCAGGGACCCGCTCTGCTGGCCTCAGGAAAGGCCAGTCCCATGCGAGTTGCTCCGGGGCCTCTCGGGATTCCTCTCCAGTCGATGCTGGGCCTGAGACCTTGTCTGGATACAGTTCCGGAACCTGAGGATTCCTCTCCAGTGCTGACATGGATCTTAGGGTACTTCTGGAATCTCCCAGGGGAGTCAGTCCTCGTCTCGAGTGGGGCATGCACGTGCGCTTTCCTCCCGAGCTGTAGCAGCAGTGTCACGCTTCCCTTCGCGGGAACAAGGGATCTGTGGCATTCCTCGAGGCTTTCCCACGAGGCTTTCCCAGAGGCTTTCCTGCAGGGCTGTCCACGTGCCACCGTGGTGTGAGTCGATCCTCGGCTTTAAGTCGAGGCAGTCCAGGGAAACAGGTTTCCTGGAATGGACTGAGACATCTGGGGGACTCTGGGAGTGGTGGCATGACCTGGAGTTCCTCTGGCCTTTCCTGTGGAGAGCGCCTCCTTTGAGATGCGACGGGAACGCCGGGAATTCTTTCCCGACCACGCAGGGAAAGGATCCCTCCTCTCGAGCTAGGAAGCGGAAAGGGGCTCCTAAGGATGAGGGCGGGACTCTCGAGCTTCCTCTCGAGTGGAGACGGGTATGTCGGGGAACTTCTTGAGTTGCAGCAAGGGTGTGAAGGACCTTTGAAAGTTCCAGAGATTAGGTGTGATAAGCCTCGAGACTCCTCAGCGGAAATGGGCCTCATCTCGCTTGGAGGGGATAACCTCCTGGATTTTCTCGAGTTGCCGCAGGTGCTCTCGGCTTACGACGGGGACCTCAGGGACCCGCTCTAGTGCCCTCAGGAAAGGCCCGTCCCCATGCGAGTTGCTCGTGCGCCTCTAGCGATTCCTCTCCCGTCTATGCCGGGGCCTGAGACCTTGTGTGGAGTCGGTGCCGGAACCTGAGGATTCCTCTCCAGTTCTGACATGGATCTTGGGTACTTCTGGAGTCTCCCAGGGGAGTCAGTCCTCGTCGCGAGTGTGGCGTGCCCGTGCGCTTTCCTCCGAGCTATAGCAGCAGTGTCACGCTTCCTTTGCGTGGATCCAGGGATCTGTGGCTTTCTCTGTAGGCTTTCCCAAAAGGCTTTCCCACTAGGCTTTTCACAGGGCTGTCCCACGTGCCACCGAGGTCTGAGTCGATCCTCGGCTTGAAAGTCGAGGCATTGCGGGAAAAGAGGTTTCCCTGGAATCGACTGAGACATCTGGGGGCTCTGGGAATGGTGGCACGACCCTGAGTTCCTCTCGCCTTTCCTGTGGAGAGCGCCTCTTCTTGAGATGCGACGGGAACGCCGGAAATTCTTTCCCGAGCACGCAGGGAAAGGATCCCTCCTCTCGAGCTATGAGGCTGAAACGGGGCTCTTCTGGTTGTGGGCGGGACTCTCGTGCTTCCTTTCGAGTGGAAACGGGTATGTCGGGGAACTTCTTGAGTTGCAGCAAGGGTGTGAAGGCCCTTTGGAAGTTCCAGAGGTTAGGTGTGATTAACTCGAGATGCCTCAGCGCAAATGGATCTCATCTCGCCTGGAGGGGAGAACCTCCTGGATTTTCTCGAGTTGCGCCAGGTGCTCTCAACTTACGACGGGGACCTCAGGGACCCGCTTTGGTGTCCTCAGGAAAGGCCAGTCACCATGCGAGTTGCTCGAAGCCTCTCGTGATGTCTCTCCTCTCCAGTGCTGTCTTGGATCTTGACTGGCCTTTCCTGAGGCCACCAGAGCGGGTCCTGCGGTCCCCGTCGTAAGTCGAGAGCACCTGCCGCAACTCGAGAAAATCAAGGATGTTCTCCCTCCAGGCAAAATGAAGCCTATTTCCGCTGACACATCTCAAGGCTAAGCACACTTAAACTCTGGAACTTCCAAAGGGTCCTTCACACCCTTGCTGCAAATCAAGAAGTTCCCGACATACCTCTCCACTCAAGAGGAAGCACGATAGTTCCGCCACATCCAGAGGAGCCCGTTTCCCCTCATAGCTCGAGAGGAGGGATCCTTTCCCTGGGAGGTCGGGAAAGAATTCCGGCGTTCCCGTCCCATCTCAAGAGGAGGCGCTCTTCACAGGAAAGGCGAGAGGAACTCCAGGGACATGCCACCATTCTCCCGAGTCCCCAGATGTCTCAGTCCATTCCAGGGAAACCTGTTTCCCCGCTCTGACTCGACTTTCAAGCCGAGGATCGACTCACACCACTGTGGCACGTGGGACAGCCTGTGGCAAAGCCTCGTGAAAGCCTCGTGGGAAAGCCTCGAGGAAAGCCGCAGATCCTTGATCCACGCGAAGGAAGCGCGACACTGCTGCTACAGCTGGGGAGGAAAGCGCACGTGCATGCCCTCAACGAGACGAGGACTGACTCCCCTGGGAGACTCCAGCAGTACACCAAGATCCATGTCAGCACTGGAGAGGAATCCTCAGGTTACAGCACCGACTCTACGTAAGGTCTGAGGCCCGCATCGACGGGAGAGGAATCCGGAGAGTGCCCCGAGCAACTCGCATGGGGACTGGAATTTCCTGAGGCCACCAGAGCGGGTCCCTGAGGTCCCATCGTAAGTCGAGAGCACCTGCAGCAACTCTAGAATATCCAGGAGTTTCTCCCCTCCAGGCGAGATGAGGCCCATTTCCATTGAGGCATCTCGGGGCTAATCACACCTAACCTAGAACTGCCAAAGGGTCCTTCTCACCTTGCTGCAACTCAAGAAGTTCCCAACCTGCCCGTCTCCACTCGAGAGGAAGCACGAGAGTCTCTCCCCACATGAGGAGGACCCCGTTTCCACCTCATAGCTGGAAAAGAAGGGATGCTTTCCCTGCGTGGTCGGGAAAGATTTCCGGCATTCCCGTCGCATCTCAAGAGTAGGCGCTCTCCACAGAAAAGGCGAGAGGAACTCCAGGGTCGTGCCACCATTCCAGATTCCCTCAGATGTCTCAGTCCATTCCAGGGAAACTTGTTTTCCCTGCACTGCCTCGACTTTCAAGCCGAGGATCAACTCACACCACGGTGGCACGTGGGACAGCCCTGTGGGAAAGCCTCGTGAAAAAGCCTCGAGGGAAAGCCTTCAGGGAAAGCCACTGATACCATGATCCAATCGCCAAGAAGTGTGACACTGCTGCTACAGCTCGGGAGGAAAGCGCACGTGCATGCCCCACTCGAGACGAGGACTGACTCCCTGGGAGACTTCAGAAGTACCCAAGATCCATGTCAGCACTGTTAGGAAACTCAGGTTCCGGCACCGACTCCACACAAAGTCTTAGGCCCGGCATCGACGGGAGGAATCCCGAGAGGCCCCGAGCAACTTGCATGGGGACTGTCCTTTCCTGAGTCCACCAGAGCGGGTCCCTGAGGTCCCTGTCGTAAGTCGAGAGCACCTGCCGCAACTCGAGAAAATTCAGGAGTTTCTCCCCTCCAGGCGAGATGAGGCCATTTCCACTGAGGCATCTCGACGCTAATCACACCTAACCTCTGGAACTTGCAAAGCGTCCTTCACACCCTTCTGCAACTCAAGAAGTTCCCACATACCCGTCGACACTCGAGAGGAAGTACGAGAGTCCCGCCCACATCCAGAGGAGCCCGTTTCCGCCTCCTAGCTCGAGAGGAGGGATCCTTTCCCTGCTTGGTGGAAAGAATTTCCGGCGTTCCCGTTGCATCTCAAGAGGTGGTGCTCTCCACAGGAAAGGCGAGAGGAAGTCCAGGGTCGTGACACCATTCCCAGAGTCCCCCAGATGTCTCAGTCCATTCCAGGGAAACCTGTTTTCCCTGCACTGCCTCGACTTTCAAGCCCAGGGTCGACTTTCACCACGGTGGCACGTGGGACAGCCCTGTGGGAAAGCCTCGTGGGAAAGTCTCGTGGGAAAGCCTCGAGGGAAAGCCACAGATCCCTTGATCCACGCGAAGGGAAGCGTGACACTGCTGCTACAGCTCGGAGGAAAGCACACGTGCATGCCCCACTCGAGACGAGGACTGACTCCCTGGGGAGACTCCAGAAGTACCCCAAGATCCATGTCAGCACTGGAGAGGAATCCTCTGGTTCTGGCACCGACTCCAAACAAGGTCTTAGGCCCAGGCATCGACGGGAGAGGAAACCTGAGAGGCCACCGTGCAACTCGCATGGGACTGGCATTTCCTCAGGCCAACAGAGCGGTTCCCTGAGGTCCCGTCATAGGTCGAGAGCACCTGCCGCAACTTGAGAAAATCCAGGTGGTTGTCCCTTCAGGAGAGATGGGCCATTTCCGCTGGGCGTCTCGAGGCTAATCACACCTAAGCTCTGGAATTTCCAAAGGGTCCTTCACACCTTGCTGCAACTCAAGAAGTTCCACGACATACCCGTCTCCACTCGAGAGGAGGCACGAGAGTCCGCCACATCCAGAGGAGCCCGTTTCGACTCATAGCTCGAGAGGAGGGATCCTTTCCCAGCGTGATAGCGAAAGAATTCTCGGTCACTCTCCCACAGGAAAGGCGAGAGGAACTCCCTGTCATGCCACCATTCCAGAGTCCCCCAGATGTCAGTCAATTCCAGGAAATCCTGTTTTCCCTGCACTGCCTCGACTTTCAAGCTGGGATCAACTCACACCATGGTGGTACGTGGGACAGCCCTGTGGGAAGCCTCGTGAGAAAGCCTCGAGGGAAAGCCCACAGATCCCTTGATTCACGCGCAAGGGAAGCGTGACACTGCTGCTACAGCTCGGGAGGAAAGCGCACGTGCATGCCCCACTCGAGACGAGGACTGACTTCCCTCGGAGACTCCAGTAGTACCCAAGATCCATGTCAGCACTGGAGAGGAATCCTCAGGTTCCGGCACCGACTCCGTACAAGGTCTCAGACCCCGGCATCAACGGGAGAGGAATCCAAGAGGCATCGAACAACTCGCATGGAGCCTGGCCTTTCCTCAGGACACCGGAGAGGGTTCCTGAGGTCCCCGTCGTAATTCTAGAGCACCTGCACACTCGAGAAAATCCAGGAAGTTCTCCCTCCAGGCGAGATGAGGCCCATTTCCGCTGAGGCGTCTCGAGGCTAATAACACCTAACCTCTGGAACTTCCAAAGAGTCTTTCACAGTCATGCTGCAACTCAAGAAGTTCCCCGACATACCGTCTCCACTCAAGAGGAAGCACGAGTGTCCCGGCCACATCCAGAGGAGCTCCGTTTCCGGCTCGTAGTCGAGATGAGCGATCTTTCCCTGATTGGTCGGGAAAGAATTCCGGCATTCCATCGCATCTCAAGAGGAGGCGCTCTCCAAAGGAAAGGGGAGAGGAACTGCAGGGTCGTGCCACCATTCGAGACTCACCCAGATGTCTCAGTCCATTCCACAGGAACTGTTTTCCTGCACTGCTTGGCCTTCATGCCGAGGATCGACTCACACCACCGTCACACGTGGGACAGACCTGTTGGAAAGCTAGTGGAAAGACTCGAGGGAAAGCCACAGATCCTTGTCCAGGCATGGGAAGCGTGACACTGCTGCTACAGCATGGGAGGAAAGGGCACGCTCATGCGCCACTCGAGACGAGGCCTGACTCCCTTGTGGAGACTCGAGAAGTACCACAAAATCCATGTCAGCACTGGAGAGGAATCCTCAGCTTCGGCCCCGACTCCACACAAGGTCTTAGGCCCCGGCATCGACGGGAGAGGAATCACGAGAGGCCCCTAGCAACACGCATGATGACTGGCGTTTCCTGCGGCCGCCAGAGCGGGTCCTGAAGTCCCCGTCGTAACTCGAGAACCTGCTGAAACTCGGGAATATCCAGGAGCCTCTCCATTCCAGGCGACATGAGGCCATTTCCGCTGAGGCATCTCGAGACTAACCACACCTAACCTCTGAACTTCCAAAGGGTCCTTCACACCTTGCTGCAACTCAAGAAGTTCCCCCGACATACCCGTTCCTCTTCACATTCAGCCATAATGGTGGTGTCATCTGCATATCTAAGTTTATTGATATTTCTACCGGCAATCTTGATTCCAGCTCATGTATCTTCCATCCCAGCATTTTTCATGATGTACTCTGCATAGAAGTTAAATAACAGGGTGACAATATACAGCCTTTGCATACTCCTTTTCCTTTTGGAACAGTCTGTTGTTCCATGTCCTACTCTAACTGTTGCTTCCTGACCTTCATCCAGATTTCTCAAGAGGCAGGTTAGGTGGTCTGGTATTCCATCGCTTTCAGAATTGTGGCTAAAAAACAGTATAAGGACTTTCCGATGTCAGGCCAAGGAATTGTGTTTCCAGTCATTGAGCCACACCTGATCACTGAGCACAAATTCATGAATCTGTTCCTCAAGGGGGAATGATATTCTTTTTTATACAAACTTAGTTACCTGATTTATTAATTACTAATTGTTCCATCTGCTGTGAAATCCCACCCTTACTTGTGGCAAATCTGCTAACACCTGCCTCACTGTGGGAGGGGGTCTCCCATAGAAAATTTCATAAGGACAAAACTATGGGAACGTGCAGTTACCCGTAATATGAGTAAGTCTGCCGGAAGCAAGCCCATCCATGTACAGTCAGTCTCTTATGATCCATTTTGAAAGTGTCTCTTCAAGAGTTTGGTTGTTTCTTTCCACCATTCCAGAAACACTGGGCCTATATGCTGTATGTAATTTCCACTGATATTTAGAGCTTCACATACCTGTTAATTAACGCGGCTGCAAAGACAGGGCCATTGTCGATTCTATACTGGTTGGAACCCAAGTCTGGGAATTATTTCTCAAATCAGCGAGCTACTTCGTTTTCTTTTTCAGATCAGGTAGGGAAGGCCTCTGCCCAACCGGAGAAGGTACCTACTATTCTAGTAAGTTATGATAACAGGTGACTGCCTTTGCTTCCCCGAAGGACACTCGCTTTCCTGTATCCTGAGAACTCCACGTCTCAGCCAGTTGGAAAAAGCGCTTCTTGGAGGTCATTATTCAGGGGCAATTTCCCCTGGAGCCGGGGCATAGGGAGCGGGCTCCACACTCCAGGGAAAGGCAGAGCACAGCCACACATCTGTCCCATCCCTTTGCTCTGTAGGAGAGCTCTAGTGAGCCTAGGTCTGTCAGGAAAATTCTTGGCTCGCTATGGGGACACATTCTATGTGTGAAACTGCATCCAGGACTAGGGGCCACAGGGCGCTGTTTCTCTCGGGGGGCAGAGGGGTGGGGGCCTGAAGCAGTGCGGCCCAGCAACAGCTTCCACATCCATCCAATTGCTCTTTTCTTACCCTGATAGAACTAGCTTTGTTCCAGCCTTTGGCAATTTGGAGGCAAGCGGGCCCCACTTCCTCCCCAAGGAGGCATGGGACCTACTTTGAGTGGAAAGGCCCCTCACGGAGCTGAACCCAGGAAGGCACCCAGTCATGTCTGACACATTCCTGCATCCTGCTTCTTCATGAGCAATACCGCTATAAGCTAGGAATGTCTTTCCAAGGCTCAGAAAGGACAGGGGGAGATGCATGGTGCTGCCCTGGAATTTCGGTCCTCTGAGCAGACCTGGAGGTCTCCCCTTGAAGAAGCTAACAGTTTCTTCCAAATACAGGCTTGCAAACACACACTGGGTGGCTGCCTCTTCTTCCCTGTAAGGACGATCACTTTCCCCGCATCCTGTGAACTCTGCATCACAGCCTGCTGGAAAAGCGCTTCTTGGAGGTCATTTTTCAGGGACAATTTTCCCTGGAGCCCGGGGCCATAGGGAGGGCCCATGCTCGCTGGGAAAGGCAGAGTCACATCCACAGTCTGTTCTACCCCTTTTGCCCTGTAGGAGAG
>NW_017193126.1:0-9958 GCF_001704415.2 Capra hircus
CCAGAGGAAGGACGAGAGTCCCGCCCACATCCAGAGGAGCCCCGTTTCCGCCCCTAGCTCGAGGGGAGGGATCCTTTCCCTACGTGGTCGGGAAAGAATTCCGCGGCATTCCCGTCGCATCTCAAGTGGATGCACTCTCCACTGGAAAGGCGAGAGGAACTCCAGGGTCGTGCCACCATTCCCAGAGTCCCCCAGATGTCTCAGTCCATTCCAGGGAAACGTTTTTTCCCTGCACTGCCTCGACTTTCAAGCCGAGGATAGACTCACACCACGGTGGGACGTGGGACATCCATGTGGAAAAGCCTCGTGGGAAAGCATCGAGGGAAAGGCCACAGATCCCTTGATCCACGCGAAGGGAAGCGCGACACTGCTGCTACAGCTCCGGAGGAAAGCACACGTGCATGCCCCGAATCGAGACGAAGGACTGACTGCCCCTGGGGAGACTCCAGAAGTACCCCCCAAGATCCATGGCAGCAATTGAGAGGAATCCTCAGGTTCCGACCCCGACTCCACACAAGATCTTAGCCCGGCATTGAAGGGAGGAATCCCGAGAGGCCTACGAGGCAATTCGCATGGGGACTGGCCTTTCCTGAGTCCACCAGAGCGGGTCCTTGAGGTCCCCATCGTAAGTCGAGAGCACCTGCCGCAACTCGAGAAACTCCCAGGAGGTTCTCCCCCTCCAGGCGAGATGAGGCCCTTTTCCCCTGATGCGTCTCAAGTCTAATCACACCTAACCTCTGGAACTTCCAAAGGGTCCTTCACACCCTTGCTGCAACTCAAGAGGTTCCCTGATATACCCGTCTCCACTAGAGAGGAAGCAGGAGAGTCCCCCACATCCAGAGGAGCCACTTTTCCGGCCTCCTAGCTCGAGAGGAGGGATCCTTTCCCTGTGTGGTTGGGAAAGAATTCCCGGCGTTCCCGTCGCATCTCAAGAGGAGGTGCTCTCCAGTAAAGGCGAGAGGAACTACAGGGTCGTGCCACCATTCCCAGAGTCCCCCAGATGTCTTAGTCCATTCCAGGGAAACCTGTTTTCCCTGCACTGCCTTGACTTTCAAGCCGAGGATAGACTCACACCACGTTGGCACGTGGGACAGCCCTGTGTGACAGCTTCGTGGGAAATGCTCGTGGGAAAGCCTCGAGGGAAAGCCCCTGATCCCTTGATCCACGCGAAGTAAAGTGTGACACTGCTGCTACAGCTCGGGAGGAAAGTCGCACATGCATGCCCCCACTAGAGACGAGCACTGACTCCCCTGGGGAGACTCCAGAAGTACCCCCAAGATCCATGTCAGCACTGGGAGGAATGCTCAGGTTCCGACACCGACTCCACACAAGATCTTATGCCCTGCATCGAGGGAGAGGAATCCTGATAGACCCCCGAACAACTCTCATGGGACTGGCCTTTCCTGAGTCCACCAGAGCGGGTCCCTGAGGTCCCCGACGTAAGTCGAGAGCACCTGCCGCAACTCGAGAAAATCCAGGAGGTTCTCCCCTCCAGGCGAGATGAGGCCCATTTCCGCTCAGGCGTCTTGAGTCTAATCACACCTAACATTCTGGAACTTCCTAAAGGGTCCTTCACACCCTTCCTGCAACTCAAGAAGTTCCCTGACATACCCGTCTCCACTCGAGAGGAAGCACGAGAGTTCTGCCCACATCCAGAGGAGCCCCGTTTCCTACTCTTGCTCGGAGAGAAATGATCCTGTCCCTGCGTGGTCGGGAAAGAATTCCCGGCGTTCCTTCGCATCTCAAGAGGAGGCGCTCTCCACAGGAAAGGCAAGAGGAACTCCAGGGTCGTGCCACCATTCCCAGAGTCCCCCAGATGTCTCAGTCCATTCCAGGGAAACCTGTTTTCCCTGCACTGCCTCGACTTTCAAGCCGAGGATCGACTCACACGACGGTGGCGCGTGGGATAGTCCTGTGGAAAGCCTCGTGGGAACGCCTCGTGGGAAAGCCTCGAGGGAAAGCCACAGATCCCTTGATCCACGCGAAGGGAAAGCGCGACACTGCTGCTACAGCTCGGGAGGAAAGCGCACGTGCATCCCCCTTCGAGACGAGGACTGACTCCCCTGGGAGACTCCAGAAGTACCCCAAGATCCATGTCAGCATTGGAGAGGAATCCTCAGGTTCCGACACCGACTCCACACAAGATCTTAGGCACCCGGCATCGACGGGAGAGGAATCCCGAGAGGCCCCCGAGCAACTCGCTTGGGGACTGGCCTTTCCTGAGGTCCACCAGAGCGTGTCCCTGAGGTCCCCGTCGTAAGTCGAGAGCACCTGGCGCAACTCGAGAAAATTCAGGAGGTTCTCCCCTCCAGGCGAGATGAGGCCAATTTCCACTGCGGCGTCTCGAGGCTAATCACATCTATCATCTGGAACTTCCAAAGGGTCCTTCACACCCTTGCTGCAACTCAAGAAGATCCCCGACATACCCGTCTCCACTCGAGAGGAAGCACGAGAGTTCCGCCAACAATCCAGAGGAGCCCTGTTTCCGCCTCTAGTTCGAGAGTAGGAATCCTTTCCCTGCCTGGTGGGGAAAGATTCCCGGCGTTCCCGTACCATCTCAAGAGGAGGCGCTCTCCACAGGAAAGGCGAGAGGAACTCCAGGGTCGTGCCACCATTCCCAGAGTCCCCCACATATCTCAGTCCATTCCTAGGGAAACCTGTATACCCTGCACTGCCTCGACTTTCAAGGCGACGATCGACTCACACCACGGTGGCATGTGGGACAGCCCTGTGGGAAAGACTCGTGGGAAAGCCTCATGGGAAAACCTCAAGGGAAAGCCACAGATCCCTTGATCCACGCGAAGGGAAGCGCGACACTGCTGCTACAGCTCGGAGGAAAGCGCACGTGCATCCCCCCCTCGAGACGAGGACTGACTCTCCTGGGGAGACTCCAGAAGTACCCCAAGATCCATGTCAGCACTGGAGAGGAATCCTCAGGTTCGACACCGACTCCACACAATATCTTAGGCCCCGGCATCGACGGGAGAGGAATGCCGTGAGGCCCCGAGCAACTCGCTTGGGGATTGTCCTTTCCTGAGGCCAACAGAGCGGGTCCCTGAGGTCCCCGTCATAAGTCGAGAGCACCTGCCCGCAACTCGAGAAAATCCAGGAGGTTCTCCCCTCCAGGCGAGATGAGGCCCATTTCCACTGCGTCGTCTCGAGGCTAATCACATCTATCATCTGGAACTTCCAAAGGGTCCTTCGCACCCTTGCTGCAACTCAAGAAGTTCCCTGACCATACCCGTCTCCACTCGAGAGGAAGCACGAGAGTTCCGCCAACATCCAGAGGAGCCCTGTTTCCGCCTCCTAGTTCGAGAGCTGGAATCCATTCCCTGCGTGGTGGGGAAGCATTCCCGGCGTTCCCGTCCGATCTCAAGAGGAGGCCCTCTCCACAGGAAAGGCGAGAGGAACTCCAGGGTCTTGCCACCTTTCCCAGAGTCCCCCAGATGTCTCAGTCCATTCCAGGGAAACCAGTTTTCCCTGCACTGCCTCCACTTTCAAGCCGAGGATCGACTCACACCACGGTGGAACGTGGGACAGCGCTGTGGGAAAGCCTCGTGGGAAAGACTCGTGGAAAAGCCTGGAGGGAAAGCCACAGATCCCTTGATCCAAGCGAAAGGGAAGCGCGACACTGCTGCTACAGATCGGGAGGAAAGCCGCACGTGCATCCCCCCTCGAGACGAGGACTGACTCTCCTGGGAGACTCCAGAAGTACCCCAAGATCCATGTCAGCACTGGAGAGGAATCCTCAGGTTCGACACCAACTCCACACAAGATCCTAGGCGCCGGCATCGACGGAGAGGAATCCCGAGAGGCCCCCGAGCAACTCGCTTGGGGACTGGCCTTTCCTGAGGCCACCAGAGCGGGTCCCTGAGGTCCCCGTCGTAAGTTGAGAGCACCTGCCGCAAATCGAGAAAATCCAGGAGGTTCTCACCTCCAGGCGAGATGAGGCCAATTTCCTCTGCGGCGTCTCGAGGCTAATCACATCTATCATCTGGAACTTCCAAAAGGGTCCTTCACACCCTTGCTGCAACTCAAGAAGTTCCCCGACATACCCGTCTCCACTCGAGAGGAAGCACGAGAGTTCCCGCCAACATCCAGAGGAGCCCTGTTTCCGCCTCCTAGTTCGAGAGAGGAATCCTTTCCCTGCGTGGTGGGGAAGGATTCCGGCATTCCCGTCCCATCTCAAGAGGAGGCGCTCTCCACCAGGAAAGGCGAGAGGAACTCCAGGGTCGGTGCCACCATTCCCAGAGTCCCCCAGATGTCTCAGTCATTTCAGGGAAACCTGTTTTCCCTGCACTGCCTCGACTTTCAAGCCTAGGATCGACTCACACCACGGTGGCACGTGGGACAGCCCTGTGGGAAAGCCTCGTGGGAAAGCCTCGTGGGAAAGCCTCAAGCGAAAGCCACAGATCCCTTGGTCCACGACTATGGAATCGTTACACTGCTGCTACAGCTCGGGAGGAAAGCGCACGTGCATGCCCCTACTGGAGACGAGGACTGACTCCACTGGGAGACTCCAGAAGTACCCCAAGATCCATGTCGGCACTGGAGAGGAATCGTCAGGTTCCGGCAACAACTCCACACAAGGTCTTAGGCCCCGGCATCGACAGGGAGAGGAATCCCGAGAGGCCCCCGAGCAACTCGCATTGGGGACTGGCCTTTCCTGAGGCCACCAGAGCGGGTCCCTGAGGTCCCCGTCGTAAGTCGAGAGCACCTGCCGCAACTACGAGAAAATCCAGGAGATTCTTCCCTCCTGGCGAGATGAAGCCCATTTCCGCTGAGGCGTCTCGAGTCTAATCACACCTAACGTCTCGAACAGCGCAAAGGGTCCTTCACACCCTTGCTGCAACTCAACAAGTTCCCCCGTCATACCCGTCTCCACTCGAGAGGATGCACGAGAGTTCTGCCCACATCCAGAGGAGCCCCAATTCCGACTCCTAGCTCGAGAGGCGGGATCCTGTCCCTGCGTGGTCGGGAAAGAATTCCCGGCGTTCCCGTCGCATCTCAAGAGGAGGCGCTCTCCACAGGAAAGGCGAGAGGAACTCCAGGGTCGTGCCACCATTCCAGAGTCCCCCCAGATGTCTCAGTCCATTCCAGGGAAATCTGTGTTGCCCTGCACTGCCTCGACTTTCAAGCCGAGGATCGACTCACACCACGGTGGCACGTGGGACAGCCCTGTGATAAAGCCTTGTGGGAAAGCCTCGTGGGAAAGCCTCGAGGGAAAGCCCCTGATCCCTTGATCCACCTGAAGGAAGCGTAACACTGCTCCTAGAGCTCGGGAGAAAGGGCACGTGCATGCCCCCACTCGAGACGAGGAGTGACTCCCCTGGGTAGTCTCCAGACGTACCCCAAGATCCATGTCAGCACAGGAGAGGAATCCACAGGTCCGGCACCAACTCCACAAGATATTAGGCCCCGGCATCGACGGGAGAGGAATCCCGAGAGGCCCCCGAGCAACTCGCATGGGGACTGGCCTTTCCTGCGGCCACCAGTACGGGTCCCCTGAGGTCCCCGTCGTAAGTCGAGAGCCCTTGCCGCAACTCGAGAAAATCCAGGAGGTTCTCCCCCTCCAGGCGAGATGTGCCCCATTTCCGCTGAGTCGTCTCGAGGCTAATCACATCTTACCTCTGGAACTACCAAAGGGTCCTTCACACCCTTGCTGCAACTCAAGAAGTTCCCCGACATACCCGTCTCCACTCGAGAGGAAGCACGAGAGTCCGCGCCACATCCAGAGGAGCCCGTTCCTGCCTGCTATCTCGAGAGGAAGGATCCTTTCCCTGCGTGGTGGGAAAGAATTCCCCGCGTTCCTGTCGCATCTCAAGAGGAGGCACTCTCCACAGGAAAGGCGATAGGAAATCCAGGGTCGTGCCACCATTCCCCGAATCCCCCAGATGTCTCAGTCCATTCCAGGGAAACCTGTTTTCCCTGCACTGCTTCCACTTACAAGCCAAGGATCGACTCACACCACGGTGGCACGTGGAGAGCCCTGTGGGAAAAGCTCGAGTGAAAGCCACAGAACCCTTGATCCACGCGAAGGGAAGCGCAACACCGCTGCTATAGCTCGGGAGGAAAGCGCACGTGCATGCCCCCACTGGAGACGAGGACTGACTCCCCTGGGGAGACTCCAGAAGTACCCCAAGATCCATGACAGCACTGGAGAGGAATGCTCAGGTTCCGGCACCAACTCCACACAAGATCTTAGGCCCTGGCATCGACGGAGAGGAATTCCGAGAGGTCCCCGAGCAACTCGCATGGGACTGCCTTTCCTGAGGCCACCATAGCGGGTCCCTGAGGTCCCCGTCGTAAGTCAAGAGCATATGCCGGAACTCGAGAAAATCCAGGAGTTCTCCCCTCCAGGCAAGATGAGGCCCATTTCCGATGAGGCGTCTCCAGGCTAATCACACCTAAACTCTGGAACTTCCAAAGGTCCTTCACACCCTTGCTGCAACTCAAGAAGTTCCCCGACATACCCGTCTCCACTCGAGATGAAGCACGAGAGTCCCGCCAACATCCAGAGGAGCTCCGTTTCGGCCTCATAGCTCGACTGGACGGATCCTTTCCCTGCGTGGTCGAGAAAGAATTCCCGGCGTTCCCGTCGCATCTCAAGAGGAGGCGCTCTCCACAGGAAAGGCGAGAGGAACTCCAGGGTCATGCCCATTCCAGAGTCCGCCCAGATGCTCAGTCCATTGCAGGGAAAACTGTTTTCCATGCACTGCCTCGACTTTCAAGCCGAGGATCGGCTTACTCCACGGTGGCACGTGGGACAGCCCTGTGGGAAAGCCTCGTGTGAAAGCCTCATGGGAAAGCCCCGAGGGAAAGCCACTGATCCCTTGATCCACGGGAGGGGAAGCGTGACACTGCTGCTGCAGTTTGGGAGGAAAAGCGAAGGTGCATGCCCCTACTTGAGACGAGGACTGACTCCCGTGGGGACACTCCGCAGGTACCCCAAGATCCATGTCAGCACTGGAGAGGAATCCTCAGGTTCCAGCACCGTCTCCACACAAGTTTTTAGGCCCCGGCATCGACTTGAGAAAAATCCGAGAGGACCCCGAGCAACTCGCATGGGGACTGGCCTTTCCTGAGGCCACCCAGAGCGGCTCCCTGAAGTCCCCCGTCGTAAGTCGAGAGCACCTGCCGCAACTTGAGTACATCCAGGAGGTTCTCCCCTTCCAGGCGAGATGAGGCCCATTTCCGCTGAGGCGTCTCGAGGCTAATCACACCTAACCTTTGGAACTTCCAAAGGACCCTTCACACCCTTGCAGCAACTCAAGAAGTTCCCCGACATACCCGTCTCCACTCGAGAGGAAGCACCAGAGACCCGCCCACATCCATAGGAGCCCCGTTTCCGCCTCCTAGCTCGAGAGGAGGGATCCTTTCCCTGCGTGGTCGGGAAAGAATTCCCGGCGTTCCTGTCGCATCTCAAGAGGAGGCGCTCTCCACAGGAAACGCGAGAGGAACTCCAGGGTCGTGCCACCATTCCCAGAGTCCCCCAGATGTCTCAGTCCATTTCAGGGAAACCTGATTTCCCTGCACTGCCTCGAATTTCTAGCGAGGATCGACTCACACCACGATGGCACGTGGGACAGCCCTGTGGGAAAGCCTCGTGGGAAAGCCTCGAGGGAAAGCCACAGATCCCTTGATCCACGCGAAGGGAAGCGTTGCACTGCTGCTACAGCTCGGGAGGAAAGCGCACGTTCATGCCCCACACAAGACGACGACTATCTCCCTGGGAGACTCCAGAAGTACCCAAGATCCATGTCAGCACTGGAGAGGAAACTTCAGGTTCCGGCACCGACTCCACACTGGGTCTTAGGCCCCGGCATCGACGGGAGAGGAATCTCGAGAGGCCCCGAGCAACTTGCATGGGACTGGCCTTTCCTGAGGTCACCAGAGCGGGTCCCTGAGGTCCCCGTAGTAAGTCAAGAGCACCTGCCGCAACTCGAGAAAATCCAGGAGGTTCTCCCCTCCAGGCGAGAAGAGGCCCTTTTCCTCTGAGGCGTCTCGAGGCTAACCATACCTAACATCTGGAACTTCCAAAGGGTCCTTCACACCCTTGCTGCAACTCAAGAAGTTCTCCGACATACCTGACTCCACTCGAGAGGAAGCACGAGAATCCCGCCCACATCCAGAGGAGCCCCGTTTCCACCTCATACCTCGAGGTCAGGTATCTTTTCCCTGCATGTTCGGGAAAGAATTCCCGTGTTCCCGTCGCATCTCATGAGGAGGCGCTCTCCACAGGAAAGGCGGAGGAACTCCAGGGTTGTGCCACCATTCCAAGAGTCCCCCAGATATCTCAGTCTGCCGGGGTCCAGCCCCGCTGGATCCAGGGAATTCGACGGATGGACGGCGTTGTCGTGGAAAGTCTTTTTTATTTATTAATGTAAGATTAGATTAAGAAATTATAGTGTAGTAAGAAGATTAACTGGAGGAAAAGGGCTGAATAGCTTGGTTTACGTGGAAGACCAATAAAATTCCAGACAAGGAATTTTCACCATCTACGTTGGGCCACCAGCCCCTGCTTGAATATCTAAGGGTGCCTCGCCTTAAGCTCCCTTTCGTGCAGGTCTTAACAGCCAGGCAAGTAAGTAGACCTGGCGAGCCTCCGCGCCCCTGGTGGAGATTCAGCCTGAAGTTAAAGTAAAAAAGCAGAGAGAAGGAAAGGGAGAGAAGAAGAAAGAGAGAAAAAGACACGGGGGGAGCCTGAGTCCCAAGAAACCAGGCCGAGAGACTAGTTCGAGAAACTGGTCCGAGAAACTGGCCCCATCCTTTATTGTTCATAAAGCCTTTTATACTTTTGATAAAACATGGAGTTCAATGGGTAACACAAAATTATGTAGGCGTTCACCCCAGACTCTTTCTGTACATCATTTTGTATACAAAAGGTCTCTGGTGATTTACATTATCTTCTGGCCAAGAGGCTTGTTAAACACTTTTTGGGCTCTCTTCCTTAATGAATGTTAATTTTGTTTCCTCTGAAGTGTTTTTCTTTAATCTGCATTTCCTTAAAGCATTAAAGTTACATCTCTATAGAACAAAGGTGCAGTGGGTTATAACAAAGAAGGTACTTAACTCAAAGATCTAATGTTGCTAATACCAGGTCTACTACTTGTTTTTTTAATATACCAACTCTATCTAAAAATAAAGGATATGAAAATTTAGCAGCAAGCATTGACCCAAAAAATGAAACTTTTAATCAGTCCTATTATAAAGATTTTGACTCCTCGGATGCCCCTACATTCCTAGGATGCTTTAAGCTTCCTGTGCCTCCTGGGGAAAGGAGGCCTCAAACAATCACATGCCCAGCTGTACGAGTCCTGCAGGCAGGCTAGAAAGCATTCAGAGGGGTTTTTGGATTGAAAACACTCTTTCAAATGCAGAAGACTAAAGCCCTGAATTGACTTTTTCCAGAAATGTCAGAAGAGTGGAAAAGCAGAGCAAAAAAGCCGGCAGATTTTTGTTGGGGGTACGTGCGTAGGAACTTCCAGAGGGGTCCCTGAAGTCTGAACACACCATGCCTATGTCAGCTTTCTTCCTCATGACGTTATCACGGGCGGGAGTCCTCATACTGGCTCCCAGCATCAGTCCAATTCAGAGGAACCTGTTTTCCCTGCACTGCCTCGACTTTCACGCTGAGGATCAACTCACACCCGGTGGCAGCGAGGGAAAGCCCTGTGAGAAAGCCTCGTGGGAAAGCCTCCAGGGAAAGCCACAGATCCCTTGATCCACACGACGGGAAGCGTGACCCTGCTGCTACAGCTCGGGAGGAAAGCACACGTGCGTGCCCTCACTTGAGAGGAGGATTGACTCTCCAGGTGAGACTCCAGAAGAACCCCAATATCCATGTCAGCACTGCTGAGGAAACCTCAGGTTCCGGCCCCGAATCCACACAAGTTGTTCGTTCCCGGGCATCAACAGGAGAGTTATCAAGAGAAGCCCCCCAGCATCTGGCATGGGA
>NW_017193127.1:0-9957 GCF_001704415.2 Capra hircus
CACGAGAGTCCCGGCCACATCCAGAGGAGCCCGTTTCCGGCTCGTAGCTCGAGAGGAGGGATCCTTTCCCTACTTGGTCGGGAAAGAATTCCGGCATTCCCATCGCATCTCAAGAGGAGGCGCTCTCCACAGGAAAGTGAGAGGAACTCCAGGTCGTGCCACCATTCCCAGAGTCCCCCCGGATGTCTCAGTCCATTCCAGGGAAACCTGTTTTCCCTGCACTGCCTCGACTTTCAATCCGAGGATCGACTCACACCACGGGGTGCACGTGGGACAGCCCTGTGGGAAAGCCTCGAAGAAAGCCTCGGGGAAAGCCTCGAGGGAAATCCACAGATGCCTTGATCCACTCGAAGGGAAGCCCTTGAATGCTGCTACAGCTCGGGAGGAAAGCGCACGTGCATGCCCCCACTCAAGACGAGACTGACTCCCCTGGGGAGACTCCAGAAGTACCCCAAGATCCATGTCAGCACTGGAGAGGAATCCTCAGGTTCCGGGCACGACTCCACACAAGTCTTAGGCCCGGGCATCGACGGGAGAGGAATCCCGAGAGACCACCGAGCATCACATGGGGACTGGCCTTTCCTGAGGCCACCAGAGCGGGTTCCTGAGGTCCCCGTCGTAAGTCGAGAGCACCTGCCGCAACTCGAGAAAATCCAGGAGGTTCTCCCCTCCAGGCGAGATGAGGCCCATTTCCGCTGAGGCGTCTCGAGGCTAATCACACCTAACCTCTGGAACTTCCAAAGGGTCCTTCACACCCTTGCTGCAACTCAAGAAGTTCCCCGACATACCCGTCTCTCCACTCGAGAGGAAAGCACGAGAGTCCCGCCCCACATCCAGAGGAAGCCCCGTTTCCGCCTCCTAGCTCGAGAGGAGGGATCCTTTCCCTGCGTGGGAAAGAATTCCCGGCGTTCCCGCGCATCTCAAGAGGAGGCGCTCTCCACAGGAAAGGCGAGAGGAACTCCAGGGTCGTGCCACCATTCCCAGAGTCCCCCAGATGTCTCAATCCATTCCAGGGAAACCTGTTTTCCCTGCACTGCCTCGACTTTCAAGCCGAGGATCGACTCACACCACGGTGGCACGTGGGACAGCCCTGTGGGAAAGCCTCGTGGGAAAGCCTCGAGGGAAAGCCACAGATCCCTTGATCCACGCGAAGGGAAGCGTGACACTGCTGCTACAGCTCGGGAGGAAAGCGCACGTGCATGCCCCCACTCGCGACGAAGACTGACTCCCCTGGGGAGACTTCAGAAGTACCCCAAGATCCATGTCAGCACTGGAGAGGAATCCTCAGCTTCCGGCACCGACTCCACACAAGGTCTTATGCCGGGTCCAGCCCCGGTGGATCCAGGGAATTCGAAGGTGGTCGGCGTTGGCGTGGAAAGACTTGTTTATTTATTAATGTAAGATTAGATTAGGAAACTATAGTGTAGTAAGAAGATTAAGTGGAGGAAGAGGGCTGAATAGCTTGGTTTACGCGGAAGGCCAATAAAATTCCAGACAAGGAATTTGCACCACCTACGTTGGGCCACCGGCGCCCGCTTGAATATCTAAGGGTGCCTCGCCTTAAGCTCCCTTTCGTGCGGGTCTTAACAGCCGGGGCAAGTAAGTAGACCTGGCGAGCCTCCGCACTCCAGGTGGAGATTCAGCCTGAAGTTAAAGTAAAGAGCAGAGAGAAGGAAAGGTAGAGAAGAAGAAAGAGAGAGAAAGACACGGGGGAGCCAGAGTCCCAAGAAACCAGGCTGAGAGACTAGTTCGAGAAGCTGGTCCGAGAATCTGGCCCCGGCCCCTGGCCTCCTCCTTTATTGTTCAGAAGGCCTTTTATACTTTTGATAAAACATGGAGATCAATGGATAACACAAAATTATGTAGCGTTCACAACCCAGATTCTTTCTGTATATCATTTTGTATACAAAAGGTCTCAGGTGATTTACATTATCTTCTGGCCAAGAGGCTTGTTACACTTTTTGGCTCTCTTCCTTAATGAATGTTAATTTTGTTTCCCCTGAAGTGTTTTTCTTTAATCTGCATCTCCTTAAAGCATTAAAGTTACATCTCTATAGAACAAAGGTGCAGTGGGTTATAACAAAGAAGGTACTTAACTCAAAGATCTAATGTTGCTAATACCAGGTCTACTACTTGTTTTTCTATATACCAACTATATCTAAAAATAAAGGATATGAAAATTTGGCAGCAAGCATTGACCCAAAAAATGAAACTTTTAATCAGTCCTATTCTAAAGCTTTTGACTCCTCGGAAGCTCCTGCATTCCTAGGATGTTTTAAGCTTCCTGTGCCTCCTGCGGTCAGGAGGCCTCAAACAATCACAAGCGCAGCTGTACGAGTCCTACAGGCAGGCTAGAAAGCCATCAGAGGGTTTTTGGATTGAAACACTCTTTCAAATGCAGAAGACTAACGCCCTGAATTGACTTTTTCCAGAAAAGGTCAGAAGAGTGAAAAAGCAGAGCACAAAAACCGGCAGATTTTTGTTGGGGTACATGCTTAAAAATTTCCAGAGGGGTTCCTGAAGTCTGAGCACGCCTTGCTTATGTCAGCTTCCTTCCTCATAAACTTGTCACGGGCGGGCTTCCTCACACTGGCTCCCGGCAGGCTTAGGCCCCGGCATCGACGGAGAGGAATCCCGAGAGGCCCCGAGCAACTCGCATGGGGACTGGCCTTTCCTGAGGCCACCAGAGCGGGTCCCTGAGGTCCCCGTCATAAGTCGAGAGCACCTGCCGCTACTCGAGAAAATCCAGGAGGTTCTCCCCTCCAGGCGAGATGAGGCCCATTTCCGCTGAGGCGTCTCGAGGCTAATCACACCTAACCTCTGGAACTTCCAAAGGGTCCTTCACACCCTTGCTGCAACTCAAGAAGTTCCCCGACATACCCGTCTCCACTCGAAAGGAATCACGAGAGTCCCGCCCTCATCCAGAGAAGCCCCGTTTCCGCCTCCCAGATCGAGAGGAGGGATCCTTTCCGCTGCGTGGTCGGGAAAGAATTCCCGGCGTTCCCGTGGCATCTCAAGAAGAGGCGCTCTCCACAGGAAAGGCGAGAGGAACTCCAGGGTCGTGCCACCATTCCCAGAGTCCCCCAGATGTCTCAGTTCATTCCAGGGAAACCTGTTTTCCCTGTACTGCCTCGACTTTCAAGCCGAGGATCGACTCACACCACGGTGGCACGTGGGACAGCCCTGCGGAAAGCTGCGGAAAGCCTCGTGGGAAAGCCTCGAGGAAAGCCTCGTGGGAAGCCACAGATCCCTTTGATCCACGCGAAGGGGAGCATGACACTGCTGCTACAGCTCGGGAGGAAAAGCGCACGTGCATGCCCCACTCGCGACGAAGACTGACTCCCCTGGGGAGACTTCAGAAGTACCCCAAGATCCATGTCAGCACTGGAGAGGAATCCTCAGGTTCCGGCACTGACTCCACACAAGGTCTTATGCCGGGGTCCAGCCCCGGTGGATCCAGGGAATTCGAAGGGTGGTCGGCGTTGGCGTGGAAAGACTTGTTTATTTATTAATGTAAGATTAGATTAGGAAACTATTAGTGTAGTAAGAAGATTAAGTGGAGGAAGAGGGCTGAATAGCTTGGTTTACGCGGAAGGCCAATAAAATTCCAGACAAGGAATTTGCACCACCTACGTTGGGCCACCGGCGCCCCGCTTGGAATATCTAAGGGTGCCTCGCCTTAAGCTCCCTTTCGTGCGGGTCTTAACAGCCGGGGCAAGTAAGTAGACCTGGCGAGCCTCCCGCACTCCAGGTGGAGATTCAGCCTGAAGTTAAAGTAAAGAGCAGAGAGAAGGAAAGGTAGAGAAGAAGAAAAGAGAGAGAAAGACACGGGGGGAGCCAGAGTCCCCAAGAAACCAGGCTGAGAGACTAGTTCGAGAAGCTGGTCCGAGAATCTGGTCCCCCCGGCCCCTGGCCTCCTCCTTTATTGTTCAGAAGGCCTTTTATACTTTTGATAAAACATGGAGATCAATGGATAACACAAAATTATGTAGCGTTCACGACCCAGATTCTTTCTGTATATCATTTTGTATACAAAAGGTCTCAGGTGATTTACATTATCTTCTGGCCAAGAGGCTTGTTACCACTTTTTGGCTCTCTTCCTTAATGAATGTTAATTTTGTTTCCCCTGAAGTGTTTTTCTTTAATCTGCATCTCCTTAAAGCATTAAAGTTACATCTCTATAGAACAAAGGTGCAGTGGCTTATAACAAAGAAGGTACTTAACTCAAAGATCTAATGTTGCTAATACCAGGTCTACTACTTGTTTTTCTATATACCAACTATATCTAAAAATAAAGGATATGAAAATTTGGCAGCAAGCATTGACCCAAAAAATGAAACTTTTAATCAGTCCTATTCTAAAGCTTTTGACTCCTCGGAAGCTCCTGCATTCCTAGGATGTTTTAAGCTTCCTGTGCCTCCTGCGGTCAGGAGGCCTCAAACAATCACAAGCGCAGCTGTACGAGTCCTACAGGCAGGCTAAGAAAGCCATCAGAGGGTTTTTGGATTGAAACACTCTTTCAAATGCAGAAGACTAACGCCCTGAATTGACTTTTTCCAGAAAAGGTCAGAAGAGTGAAAAAGCAGAGCACAAAAACCGGCAGATTTTTGTTGGGGTACATGCTTAAAAATTTCCAGAGGGGTTCCTGAAGTCTGAGCACGCCTTGCTTATGTCAGCTTCCTTCCTCATAAACTTGTCACGGGCGGGCTTCCTCACACTGGCTCCCGGCAGGCTTAGGCCCCGGCATCGACGGGAGAGGAATCCCGAGAGGCCCCCGGAGCAACTCGCATGGGGGACTGGCCTTTCCTGAGGCCACCAGAGCGGGTCCCTGAGGTCCCCGTCATAAGTCGAGAGCACCTGCCGCTACTCGAGAAAATCCAGGAGGTTCTCCCCTCCAGGCGAGATGAGGCCCATTTCCGCTGAGGCGTCTCGAGGCTAATCACACCTAACCTCTGGAACTTCCAAAGGGTCCTTCACACCCTTGCTGCAACTCAAGAAGTTCCCCGACATACCCGTCTCCACTCGAAAGGAATCACGAGAGTCCCGCCCTCATCCAGAGAAGCCCCGTTTCCGCCTCCCAGATCGAGAGGAGGGATCCTTTCCCTGCGTGGTCGGGAAAGAATTCCCGGCGTTCCCGTGGCATCTCAAGAAGAGGCGCTCTCCCACAGGAAAGGCGAGAGGAACTCCAGGGTCGTGCCACCATTCCCAGAATCCCCCAGATGTCTCAGTTCATTCCAGGGAAAACCTGTTTTCCCTGTACTGCCTCGACTTTCAAGCCGAGGATCGACTCACACCACGGTGGCACGTGGGACAGCCCTGCGGGAAAGCCTTGCGGGAAAGCCTCGTGGGAAAGCCTCGAGGGAAAGCCTCGTGGGAAAGCCACAGATCCCTTGATCCACGCGAAGGGGAGCATGACACTGCTGCCTACAGCTCGGGAGGAAAGCGCACGTGCATGCCCCCACTCGCGACGAAGACTGACTCCCCTGGGGAGACTTCAGAAGTACCCCAAGATCCATGTCAGCACTGGAGAGGAATCCTCAGCTTCCGGCACCGACTCCACACAAGGTCTTATGCCGGGGTCCAGCCCCGGTGGATCCAGGGAATTCGAAACGGTGAACGGCGTTGGCGTGGAAAGACTTGTTTATTTATTAATGTAAGATTAGATTAGGAAACTATAGTGTAGTAAGAAGATTAAGTGGAGAAAGAGGGCTGAATAGCTTGGTTTACGCGGAAGGCCAATAAAATTCCAGACAAGGAATTTGCACCACCTACGTTGGGGCCACCGGCGCCCGCTTGAATATCTAAGGGTGCCTCGCCTTAAGCTCCCTTTCGTGCGGGTCTTAACAGCCGGGGCAAGTAAGTAGACCTGGCGAGCCTCCGCACTCCAGGTGGAGATTCAGCCTGAAGTTAAAGTAAAGAGCAGAGAGAAGGAAAGGTAGAGAAGAAGAAAGAGAGAGAAAGACACGGGGGGAGCCAGAGTCCCAAGAAACCAGGCTGAGAGACTAGTTCGAGAAGCTGGTCCGAGAAACTGGCCCCCGGCCCCTGGCCTCCTCCTTTATTGTTCAGAAGGCCTTTTATACTTTTGATAAAACATGGAGATCAATGGATAACACAAAATTATGTAGCGTTCACAACCCAGATTCTTTCTGTATATCATTTTGTATACAAAAGGTCTCAGGTGATTTACATTATCTTCTGGCCAAGAGGCTTGTTACCACTTTTTTTGGCTCTCTTCCTTAATGAATGTTAATTTTGTTTCCCCTGAAGTGTTTTTCTTTAATCTGCATCTCCTTAAAGCATTAAAGTTACATCTCTATAGAACAAAGTGCAGTGGTTATAACAAAGAAGGTACTTAACTCAAAGATCTAATGTTGCTAATACCAGGTCTACTACTTGTTTTTCTATATACCAACTATATCTAAAAAATAAAGGATATGAAAATTTGGCAGCAAGCATTGACCCAAAAAATGAAACTTTTAATCAGTCCTATTCTAAAGCTTTTGACTCCTCGGAAGCTCCTGCATTCCTAGGATGTTTTAAGCTTCCTGTGCCTCCTGCGGTCAGGAGGCCTCAAACAATCACAAGCGCAGCTGTACGAGTCCTACAGGCAGGCTAGAAAGCCATCAGAGGGTTTTTGGATTGAAACACTCTTTCAAATGCAGAAGACTAACGCCCTGAATTGACTTTTTCCAGAAAAGGTCAGAAGAGTGAAAAAGCAGAGCACAAAAACCGGCAGATTTTTGTTGGGTACATGCTTAAAAATTTCCAGAGGGGTTCCTGAAGTCTGAGCACGCCTTGCTTATGTCAGCTTCCTTCCTCATAAACTTGTCACGGGCGGGCTTCCTCACACTGGCTCCCGCAGCTTAGGCCCCGGCATCGACGGGAGAGGAATCCCGAGAGGCCCCCGAGCAACTCGCATGGGGACTGGCCTTTCCTGAGGCCACCAGAGCGGGTCCCTGAGGTCCCCGTCATAAGTCGAGAGCACCTGCCGCTACTCGAGAAAATCCAGGAGGTTCTCCCCTCCAGGCGAGATGAGGCCCATTTCCGCTGAGGCGTCTCGAGGCTAATCACACCTAACCTCTGGAACTTCCAAAGGGTCCTTCACACCCTTGCTGCAACTCAAGAAGTTCCCCGACATACCCGTCTCCACTCGAGAGGAAGCACGAGAGTCCCGCCCTCATCCAGAGGAGCCCCGTTTCCGCCTCCTAGCTCGAGAGGAGGGATCCTTCCCATGCGTGGTCGGGAGAGAATTCCCAGGGTTTCCGTCGCATCTCAAGAGGAGGCGCTCTCCACAGGAAAGGCGAGAGGAACTCCAGGGTCGTGCCACCATTCCCAGAGTCCCCAGATGTCTCAGTCCATTCCAGGGAAACCTGTTTTCCCTGCACTGCCTCGACTTTCAAGCGAGGATCGACTCACACCACGGTGGCACGTGGGACAGCCCTGTGGGAAAACCTCCTGGGCAAGCCTCGAGTGAAAGCCACAGATCCCTTGATCCACGTGAAGGGAAGCGTGACACTGCTGCTACAGCTCGAGAGGAAATCCCACGTGCATGCCCCCATTCGAGACGAGGACTGACTCCCCTGGGAGACTCCAGAAGAACCCCAAATCCATGTCAGCACTGGAGAGGAATCCTCAGGTGCCGGCAGCGACTCCACAAAAGGTCTTAGGCCCCGGCATCGACTGGAGAGGAATCCGAGAGGCCCCCGAAAAACTCGCATGGGGACTGGCCTTTCCTGAGACCACCAGAGCCGGTCGCTGAGGTCCCCGTCGTAAGTCGAGAGCACCTGCCACAACTCGAGAAAATCCAGGAGGTTCTCCCCTCCAGGCCAGATGAGGCCCGTTTCCGCTGAGGCGTCTCGAGGCTAATCACACCTAACCTCTGGAACTTCCAAAGGGTCCTTCACACCCTTGCTGCAACTCAAGAAGTTCCCCGACATACCCGTCTCCACTCGAGAGGAATCACGAGAGTCCCACATTCATCCAGAGGAGCCCCGTTTCCGCCTCCTAGCCTGAGAGGAGGGATCCTTTCCCTGCGTGGTCTGGAAAGAATTCCCGAGTTCCCGTCGCATCTCAAAAGGAGGCGCTCTCCACAGGAAATGCGAGAGGAACTCCTGGGTCGAGCCACATTCCCAGAATCCCCCAGATGTCTCAGTCCATTCCAGGGAAACCTGTTTTCCCTGCACTGCGTCGACTTTCAAGCGAGGATTGACTCACACCACGGTGGCACGTGGGACAGCCCTGTGGGATAGCCTCGTGGGAAAGCCTCGTGGGAAAGCCTCGTGGGAAAGCCTCCTTGAAAAGCCACAGATCCCTTGATCCAGGCGAATGGAAGCGCGACACTGCTGCTACAGCTCGGGAGGAAAGCGCACGTGCATGCCCCACTCGAGACGAGGACTGACTCCACTGGCGAGACTCCAGAAGTACCCAAGATCCATGTCAGCACTGGAGAGGAATCCTCAGGTTCCGGCACCGACTCCACACAAGATCTTAGGCCCCGGCATCGACGAGAGAGGAATCCCGAGAGGCCCCGAGCAACTCGCATGGGGACTGGCCTTTCCTGAGGCCACCAGAGTTGGTCCCTGAGGTCCCCGTCCTAAGTCGAGAGCACCTGCCGCAACTCGAGAAAATTCAGGAGGTTCTCCCCTCCAGGCGAGATGAGGCCCATTTCTGCTGAGGCGTCTCGAGGCTAATCACACCTAACCTCTGGAGCTTCCAAAGGGTCCTTCACACCCTTGCTGCAACTCAAGAAGTTCCCCGATATACCCGTCTCCACTCGAGAGGAAGCACGAGAGTTCTGCCCACATCAGAGGAGGCCCGTTTCCGCCTCCTTGGTCAAGCGGAGGGATCCTTTCCCTGCTGCGGGTCGGGAAAGAATTCCCGGCGTTCCCGTCGCGTCTCAAGAGGAGGCACTCTCCACAGGAAACGCGAGAGGAACTCCAGGTCGGACACCAGGCCCAGAGTCCCCCAGATGGCGCAGTCCATCCAGGGAAACCTGGCCTGCACGGCCTCGACTTTCAAGCCGAAGATCGACGCACACCACGGGCACGGGGGACAGCCCACGGGGAAAGCCTCGGGGGAAAGCCGCGGGGGAAAGCCCGAGGGAAAGCCACAGAGCCTTGAGCCACGAGAAGGGAGCAGGACAGGGCGGCCGACAGCCCGAGACGAGGACGGACGCCCGGGAGACGCCAGAAATACCCCAAGATCCATTGCAGCACGGGAGAGGAAAGCCGCAGGGGCCGGCACCGAGCCACACAAAGGCGGAGGCCCCGGCAGCGACGGAGAGGTTCCGAGAAGCCCCCGAGCAACGGCAGGGGGACGGGCCGGGCAGGAGGCCACCAGAGCGGGGCCGGAGCGTCCAAGGCGGGAAGGCGAGAGCGCCGGCCCAACGCGAAAAAGCCAGGAGGGCGCCCCGCCAGGCGAGAGCCCAGATCGAGGAGGCAGCGAGGCGAAGCAACAAGCGGCGGAACGAACAAACGGGCCGGCAAACCCGAGCGGCAACGCAAGGAAAGCCCCGAAAAGACCCCGCGCCACGCGAGAGGAAGCACGAGAGGCGGCCCACAGCCAGAGGAGCCCCGGGCCCCGCGAGCGCGAGAGAAGGAGCCGGGCCGGCGGGAGCCGGAAAGAAGGCCCGGCGGGCCCCGCGCATCCTGGGCCTGCCCGTCAGCGATTTCCTCCCTGCGCTGTAGCCGCCTTGTCGGCCTTCTCCTTCGGGGGCTGGCACGGGTTTCTATGAGCTTCCATTGCGGACTTCCCCCCGGCTTTCCCCAAAAAGCGGCTTTCCCCCCGGCTGATCCGCCCGTGCCCTCGCGGTGTGCGTCCCTCCTCAGCTTGACAGTCGCGGCCGTGCCGGGACCCAGGTTTCCCTGCCTGGCCATGAGCGCATTCTGGGGGACTCTGGCCTGGTGGCCCGCCCCCTGGCGTTTACCTCTCGCCCTTCTGTTGTTGCGCCTCCCTTGC
>NW_017193128.1:0-21132 GCF_001704415.2 Capra hircus
ACATAATTCTGGAAGTCCTAGCTACAGTGATCAGAGAAAAAAAGAAATCAAAGGAATCCAGATCGGAAAAGAAGTAAAACTCTCACTATTTGTAGATGACATGATACATGAGAGAAAACCTAAAGAGAGTATCAGAAAATTCCTAGAGCTAATCATTGAATTTAGCAAAGTTGCAGGATGCAAAATCAATACACAAAAATCACTTGAATTTCTGTATACTGACAATGAAAAATCAGAAAGAGAAATTAAGGAATCAATCCCATCATGACTGCAAAAAAATAACAATTAAATATCTAGGAATAAACTTACCTAAAGAGACAAAAAAAAAACTGTATAAAGTAAATTATAAGACACTAATGAAAGAAATCAAAGATGAGATAAACAGATGGAGAGATAGTCTATTTCCTGGGAAGTAAGAATCAATAGTGTGAAAATGACTATACTACCAAACACAATCTACAGATTCAATGTGATCCCTATCTAATTGCCAATGGAATTTTTTCTCAGAACTAGAAAAAAATATTTCACAATTCGTATGGAAACACAAAAGACCCTGAATAGCCAAAGCAGGCTTGAGAAAGAAAAATGGAGCTAGCGGAATCAATCTTCATAACTTAAGATTATACTACAAAAGCTACAGTCATCAAGACAGTATGGTACTGGCACAAAAGCAGAACTATAGACCAATGGAACAAGATAAAAAGCCAGAAATAAACCCATGCACCTATGGGTACCTTATTTTTGACAAAGGAGGCAAGAATATACAATGGGGCAAAGACAGCCTCTTCCATAAATGGTGCTTGGAAAACTGGACAGCTACATGTAAAAGAATGAAATTCGAACACTTCCTAACAAAGATAAACTCAAATAGATTAAAGACCTAAATGTAAGACCAGAAACTATAAAACTCTTAGAGGAAAACATAGGCAGAACACTCAATGACATAAATCAAAGCAAGATCCTCTATGACCCGACCTCCTAGAGTAATGGAAATAAAAACAAAAGTAAACAAGTGGGACCTGATTAAACTTAAAAGCTTTTGCACAGCAAAGGAAACTATAAGTAAGTAAAAAGACAACCATGAGAATGGGAGAAATAATAGCAAAAGAAACAACTGACAAGAAATTAATTTCCAAAATATACAAGCAGCTCATATAACTCAATGCCAGAAAAACAACAACCCAGTCAAAAAGTGGGAAAAAGATCTAAACAGACATTTCTCAAGAAGACATACAGATGGCTAACAAACACATGAAAAGATACTCAACATCACTTATTATTAGAGAAATGCAAATCAAAACTATAATGAGATATCACTTCATACCAGTCAAAATGGCCATCATCAAAAAGTCTACAAACATAAGTGCTGGAGAGGATGTGGAGAAAAGGGAACACTCTTGCACTGTTGGTGGGAAAGTAAATTGATATAGCCACTATGGAAGATCCTATGGATTCCTTAAAATACTAGAAATAAAACCACCATATGACCCAGCAATCCTACCCCTAGGCATATACACTGAGGAAACTGAAATTGAAAAAGACACATGTACCCCATTGTTAACTGCAGCACTATTTACAATAGCTGGAACATGGAAGTAACCTAGATGTCCATCGACAGATGAAGGATACAAAAGTTGTGGTACATATACACAATGGAACATTACTCAGCTGTAAGAAGGAACGACATTACTTTGCGGACTAAGGGTCCGTCTAGTCAAGGCTATGGTTTTTCCTGTGGTCATGTATGGATGTGAGAGTTGGACTCTGAAGAAGGCTGAGCGCTGAAGAATGATGCTTTGAACTGTGGTGTTGGAGAAGACTCTTGAGAGTCCCTTGGACTGCAAAGAGATCCAACAGTCCATTCTGAAGGAGATCAGCCCTGGAATTTCTTTGGAAGGAATGATGCTAAAGCTGTAACTCCAGTACTTTGGCCACTTCACGCGAAGGGTTGACTTATTGGAAAAGACTCTGATGCTGGGAGGAATTGGGGGCAGGAGGAGAAGGAGACAACAGAGGATGTTGCAAATTAACTATACTTCAATAAAACCATTTTGTTTGAAAGGTAGATATTATTCAAGCCTTAAAACTTGTACCACACCATTCAGAGAGAGAAAGAAAATACAGCTCAGACTCAGATTCTTCAAACTGCTTTCTTTTCCACAACTATTTTCACCAAATATTTTTCAGTCAGTGCCTATGGACAGTTAAACTGGTCTCAGTTCTGAATACAGGGATCCAGTAGCTGGAGTTGATTTCAGAGATGGCAAGTTTAAGCTTCTCATTTTATGGGTGAGGGGACCAAAGTGAAGTGACTTCAAAGGGCACAAGGTTCACTTTGTGACAGCACTTCATTTGCTAACACAGTGCTCTTTCCAGACAGGCTCAGATAATACCAGATAACTTGAGCATTGTCAAAGTTATTTGAGGGAAAAATTTTTAAAATTCAACAAAACTGTGTGAGCACTGTACTGATAGTGATTAAATCATGTTCTTATTCAAAACAGACTTCATTACTTTCTGACCAAAGTTGGATTCTACTCCCTTAGAGTGAACTACTGTGCCTTCTCTTGGATAAAATCACCATGAGCCTCAGAAAATGCCTCTAATTGCTTAATGAGTGGCAAGAAGAATTGCAGAATGTTCAATTGCCTAAGTGTCACCTGGGAGAGTGTCTTCCACTTTATACTTTCCAAAGGGGAGAGTAAGATGGTTGTTACTGTTACAACACATGTGGGGATGGAATGGAAAATGTACATGACTTTTTTTCAGGTTAAAAGTGACACTGCAAAGAAATTTCTCAGTTCTGCTATAGATGCTTCAGGCTACACCTCCACCCTCTGGAGAGCCAACTCACTCTTTCCCAGCTTCACAGGTAATTCAGGAGAATGTTTTGAGATGCAGTAAAACAGTGAAGGATATGAACCATTCCATGGGTTCACATTCAAACCTCAGATGTGGAGTCTACTCCTAAAGACACAATCAAACCAGCATGATCTTTCCTGGGAGATGATTCCTGCTTTTTCACCTTCTTCCCTTCGACAACATGATGTGTGGCTAGGAAAAGCCATTTTCATAAATGTTTCATTCCCCTTCCTCCAGGCACAGAGTCGCTGGAGCATGAATTATGACCAGTCTAGCCGACAAGCATCTTTCCAGGAGCGCATCCTTTCTCCTTTGCTGTCACAGTGGCGCCTCTGCAGAAATGACTAGATGAAAAGAGTTTGTATGTCTGCTTGACCAATCCCTTGCGAGAGTCTACCAGGTGGCATATTTATGTTCTTTTCTCAAGCCACCATGACCCGAGTTTTCTTTTCTTCCTGCTTGGTGACCAACATAGGGAAATCCTATTGTGGCTGACTTCCATTCCCACCTACAATTCCCGTTGCAGGCACTATTTATGTCACTCCATATTTGAACAATAACTTATTGTTAGTAATTTTTTTAATGGTGAACAACTTGCATGGTTGCTGAGTGATATATTCATCATGTTGCTGATCAGAAGAATCTGTGGGTAATTCCTACTGCTGCTGAATCACAGCACTCCTGAGGACGAGGAGGAAGGAACATGAGGTGGCTCCAAATACAACCCCTCTGACAGTCAGGCTCCTTCTCCACCCTGGAATTCTTCTACCTTTCACATTCCTACTCTGTAACATAAAACGATCCACAGAAGCCACTTAATTTATTGAAAGGCCCTCGTAAAATACTTCCAGAACACTTAGAAACATAGAAGTTGCTGAAGTGGAAAAATGGAGCCATCTTTAAAAGGAAACGCTCACAATGAGAGAAAGCAAAAAGCATTAACCCTGAGAGGACTGCATTCATGAGGACTCTGCTTCTCCTGAGGCCCAGCACACTGGTGGTGACTCTGCCCATCCAGTCACCCAGCTGAAAACCCTCCTCTTCCTCACTTGCCTGTCACCCAGCTTAAAACCCTCCTCTTCCTTACCTCCCTCTGACTCATCACCAACACACTCAGGTTGTACCGCTTAAATATTTCCTCCAATGCATCCCTTCATTCTTAACCTGTCTTGGCACTGATTCAAAGCATGATTATTTCTCTGCAACAGTAGTTCTTGTGGTTCTCAAAGTGGGGCCACCAGATCAGTAATGTCAGCATCACCTGAGAACTATCTGGACATTCAAATTCTCAGGCCCCACCCAGACACACTTTGTCTGACTCTCTAGGGTAGCTCTCTTGGCCATTCTGGTGCCTTTCAGTCTGAGAACTACTTCTTTCTTGCCATAGCATCTAGCTTACCTCCCTGTTCCTGTCTTGCCTTCTTCCCTAATACTGCAACTTCCCTTAATTACCTCTCCAAATATGAGTATGCTTCTGTCAATTTCCCTGCTTAAAACCTGCCAGTGGTTCCCTCTTACCTCTAAATAAAAACCCTAATTTCCTAGAACAGCATGTAAGGCCTCCCTAATCAATAATTTTCCTCCCCTCTGTTGATACCCCTACCAAAGTGCCCAAGGATTGAGGTATACAATAGGTGCCCTGAATGCACCTGTTAAGGTGCATGCTGCCACCTCAGCTGCGGAAGACAAGGAGAGATCAGAGAAGGTTTCACAGAGGCAGAGTTCCTTGCCTGGGTGTTTAAAGGAAGGAAATGGAAGCCACTCCAGGTCCAATCCTGGTGGATACAGTGGTCACGGAGGCACTATTATATACATAGGACTCTACACATAGGACTATATATACTACACATGCTGCTGCTGCTACATTGCGTCAGTACGTGTCCGACTCTGTGCGACCCCATAGATGGAAGCCCACCAGGCTCCTCTGTCCCTGGAATTCTCCAGGCAAGAACATTGGAGTGAGTTGCCATTTCCTTCTCCAATGCATGAAAGTGAAAGTGAAAGTGAAGTCACTCAGTCGTATGCAACTCTTTAGCGACCCCATGGACTGTAGCCTACGAGGCTCCTCCGTCCATGGATCTCCCAGGCAAGAGTCCTGGAGTGGGGTGCCATTGCCTTCTCTGATATACTACACATAGGACTACATATAGGACCTACACATAGGACTCTATCACTATGGGACTCAGTGGCCTCTGGGTTCTAGAATCAAGATGCTCTTGCAGGGGCAGAAGCTCATGTCAATAGATAGTGCAGCTGGTAGGACAGGAGCCGGCACCAATAGCCTTTTCAGGCTGTGCCTTTTATCCACAAACAATTGTTAGCAATATTCATATGACAGTAAAAGATATATGAATGTATTAAGATGTATTAAGGGGCAATCAAGGATGAGAAATAGGAGAAAAAGCATCACTGATAGCTTGTTTAACATGAGACAATGCTGGCTGTATGACTTTGGGTAATGAGTAACTTCTCTATGCCTTTGTTTTCTCATTTCTAAAATAGGTATAATAATAGGACCTACCTTACCAAATTGCAGTGAATAGGAAATAAAATTTTTAATGGAAAGTACTTATAGCTTGGCACATAGTAAGCACTCAAAAAATTGTAACTATCATTATTACCAATATCAACTTGTCAGAGGAAACGCTGACTGAAACCTCCCACCCTGGCCAGGCACCATTGTAACTATTTGCATGAGTTTATTTTACAACAGATGGTCCTGGTAAGGAACAAGGAACATAGAGAAGAATTCGGGGAAAAATCAAAAGGGATGCCACATGTCCTACCAACCTCCCAGAATCCTCCTCGCTGGAATCCATCTCAGCTGAGCAATGTGTGCACCACCAGGAAGAACAGGTGGTGAGTCAGGATGGCTGGCCAGACAACTCGAAAATTAATCCCATCACCATAAAACCTGATACTGCAAAAAACCATGCAGCAGAGCAGTTCTCCTGGGCTCTCTGACCCTGCTGCTCTCCGCCTGGGTGTCCCTCCCAGTCAAACCTCTTGCTTTGGCAGCACATGTTTCTCCTCAGACAATTCATTTCCAAGCGTTAGACAAGAGCTCACTCTTGGGCCCTGGAAGCCACACACACCCCCCACCCCCGCCCCCATGCGCAACAAAATTCTTGATATTTGAGAGACTGTCAAGGCCGCATGGTCTGTATCTGGAAGAAAAGCATCTACATGGACAGAACATGTTCTAACAATCATGAGAGCATAAGATTCAAACCGCTTATATGGATTCAGTCTTTGCACTTCTTCCCTTCCAGTTCATTCCAAATAGTAGATCCATTCAGGTCAGTTCAGTTCAGTCGCTCAGTCGTGTCTGACTTTTTGCGACCCCATGAATCGCAGCACGCCAGGCCTCCCTGTCCATCACCATCTCCCGGAGTTCACTCAAACTCACGTCCATTGAGTTGTGATGCCATCCAGCCATCTCATCCTCTGCATCTCCTTCTTCTCCTGCCCCCAATCCCTCCCAGCATCAGAGTCTTTTCCAATGAGCCAATTCTTTGCATGAGGTGGCCAAAGTACTGGAGTTTCAGCTTCAGCATCATTCCCTCCAAAGAAATCCCAGGGCTGATCTCCTTCAGAATGGACTGGTTGGGTCTCCTTGCATTCCAAGGGACTCTCAAGAGTCTTCTCCAACACCACAGTTCAAAAGCATCAATTCTTCAGCACTCAGCTTTCTTCACAGTCCAACTCTCACATCCATACATGACCACAGGAAAAACCATAGCCTTGACTAGACGGACATTTGTTGGCAAAGTAATGTCTCTGCTTTTCAATATGCTATCTAGGTTGGTCATAACTTTTCTTTCCAAGGAGTAAGTGTCTTTTAATTTGAGGTCCTCATTGGTGTAGTTACTGGGAGTTCCAAATAATTTGTTCCAAGGATTTGAGAAGACCTTGAGCAGAGTTTCTGCCAAGTTTTATGTGACTTACCCAAGATGCAGGCACAGTGGGACCATTATCTGAGAAGATCTAGCTCACAGAATGGAACTTCATACATAGAGTTTTCTCAATAGCTAGGTTTCCTTTTGACCAATGACAGTATTATTTATCAGTTTCTGGTGATAATTCCCATGCCATATGGAATAGATTGTCTCTAGCTGACAAAACTGGGGGTGCTTCAACAAGACAGAAATATAATATTCTCACTCCTGCATTCTGTCCAAGTTCTTCTAATGGCTGGCACAGGTACCTAGCTTGACAAAGTATTTACGGCACATCACCCTTCTGCTTGTTCTAACAGTGTATCTTATGACAAATTCTTGTAATTATTTGTCATGGTGGAGATTCTAAGTTTCTCCCAGGTTTTTGAAGTTCACTCCATTCATCTTAAAACATAAGCTTCAGAGGGCGGTCCCTAAGATGGTGAGGAATAGGACAGGGAGACCACTTTCTCCCCCACAAATTCTTCAAAGAACATTTAAACGCTGAGTAAATTCCACAAAACAACTTCTGAATGCTAGCAGAGGACATCAGGCCACCCAGAAAAGCAGCTCATTGTCTTTGAAAAGAGGTAGGAAAAAAATATAAAAGACAAAAAAAGAGACAAAAGAGTAGGGAGGGAGCTCTGTCTCAGGAAGGGAGTCTTAAAAAGAGAGAAGTTTCCAAACACCAGGAAAACACTCTCACTGCCTCACTGCCGAGTCTGTGCGAGCCTTGGAAACACAGAGGGCCAACATAACAGGGAAGAAAAACAAAGAAATAATTAAAACCCACAGATTACAAGCCCAACCGTAACATCCCCCCCACCCCCAGTGAAGAAGCAGTGCAGACGCCTGCATCACCACTAGCAAGCGGGGGCTGGCAGGGAGGCGCAGGCTGCATTGCTCTTTAAGGATCGGGCCCAAATGCCCGAGGGTAACCAGAGGGAACTAATTTGGGCTAGCAAACCAGACTGTGGGATAGCTACCACGCGAAAAGCTCTAACATAAGACACCGCCAGGACTGCACACAGAACAAAGGACAGACAGAATTAGCTGGCTGCAGACCATCCCCTCCGGTGACAGGCACCAGAGCTCCGAAGGGCTGAAAGGGGGCAATCGCAGCCCCGGAAAGACATTATCTAATAAACTGCAAGCAGGCTTCTTTGCTAACTAAGACTTCTCAGGGTTCTGGACAGTCACATCCGCCTGAGAAGGGGGCCGGTTTGTACACCCAGAAAACTGAGCAGCAGGGGTGGGAGAGGCGATAAGTCGCAGCGACCCGCTCGCCAAACACCTGAGCTGCTCGGACCTGGAAGGGCGCAAAACGCAGGCCCAACCGAGTCTGCGCCTCTGAGGACTACCTGAGTGCCTGAGCCTGAGCGGCTTGGGCCTGGGAGGTGCATGCAGCCCAGGGCGGGCCTCAGACGGTTCTTGGCGAGCAACGTAGAGCCTGAGCTGTGTGCGCTGTGAGCAGGGCAGGCCAGTGTGGCTGAGACACTGCAAGCACACGCCCAGTGTTATTTGTTTGCAGCATCCCTCCCTCCCACAGCGACTGAACAAGTGAGCCTAAAAAAAGTGTCCACCACCACCCCCCTTGTGGCAGGGCAGAAATCAGACACTGAAGAGATCAGCAAACAGAAGAAGCTAAAACAGAGGGAACCGCCTTGGAAGTGACAGGAGCAATAGATTAAAACCCTGTCATTAGTACCGAATACATAGGAAGGGGCCTATAGATCTTGAGAAATATAAGCCAGACAAGGAACTATCCGAAAATGAACTGACCCCACACTGCCCACAACAACACCAGAGAAAGTCCTAGATATATCTTTACTATTTTTATGATCATTCGTTTTTTATTTTATTTCTTTTTCTTTTTTAACTTTTTCAAATTTTTAAGTCCTCTATTACTCTTTAATTTTCATTTTTATAACCTACCATTACTTTTTTTAAAAAAAAGACCCTATTTTTAAAGCAAACTTTCATATATATATATTTCAATAATTCTTGTGACTTTGTTTTTTTTTCTTTTCTTTTTATTTTCTTTAATATTGTATTTTTGAAAATCCAACCTCTACTCTAGATTTTTAATCTTTGCTTTTTGGTATTTGTTATCAATTTTGTACCTTCAAAAATCCAATCTTCCAGTACCCATTTTTACTTGAGAGCACGATTACTGGCTTGACTGTTCTCTCCTCCTTTGGACTCTCGTTTTTCTCCACCAGGTCGCCTCTATCTCATCCCTCCCTCTTCTCTTCTCTACCCAACTCTGTGAATTTCTGTGGTGTTCCAGACGGTGGAGAACACTTAGGGAACTGATTACTGGCTGGATCTGTCTCTCTCCTTTTCATTCCCTCCTTTTATCCTCCTGGCCACCTCTGTCTCCTTCCTCCCTCTTCTCTCTCTGTATAACTCCTGAACATCTCTGAGTGTCCAGACTGTGGAGTGACATAAGGAAGTGATTACTGGCTAGCTGCTCTTCCCTCCTTTGATTCCACTTCATCTTATTCAGGTCACCTCTAACTCCCTCCTCCTCTTCTCTTCTCCATGTGCCTCTGTGAACCTCTCTGAGTGTCCCTCACTGTGGAGAAACTTTTCATCTTTCAGTTCAGCTCAGTTCAGTCACTGAGTTGTGTCCGACTCTTTGCAACCTCATGAATTGCAGTACACCAGGCCTCCCTGTCCATCACCATCTCCCAGAGTTCACTTCAGACTCACGTCCATGGAGTCCATGATGCCATCCAGCCATCTCATCCTGGTTGTCCCCTTCTCCTCCTCAACCTAGATGTTTTATCAATGGTGCTCTATAGAAGGAGAAGTCTTGAGACTACTGTAAAAATAAGACTGAAAGCCAGAGGCAGGAGGCTTAAGTCTAAATCCTGAGAACATCAGAGAACTCCTGACTCCAGGGAACATTAATCGATGGAAGCTCATCAAAACACTTCCATACCTACACTGGAACCAAGTACAACCCAAGGGCCAACAAGTTCCAGAGCAAGACATACCATGCAAATTCTCCAGCAAACACAGGAACACAGCCTTGAGCTTCAATACAATACAAGCTGCCCAAAGTTACTCCAAAACCATTGACATCTCATAACTCATTACTGGACACTTCATTGCACTCCAGAAAGAAGAAAATCCAGCTCCACCCACCAGAACACCGACACAAGCTTCCCTAACCAAGAAACCTTGACAAGCCACTGATACAACCCCACCCACAGTGAGGAAACTCCACAATAAGAGAACTCCACACAACTGCCAGAATACAGAAAGGCCACCCAAATGCAGCAATATAAACTAAGATGAAGAGACAGAAATACCAGCAGGTAAAGGAACAGGATAAATGCCCACCAAACCAAACAAAAAGGAAGAGATAGGAATCTACCTGATAAAAGAATTCCGAATAACGATAGTGAGATGAGGTGAAGTCGCTCATCGTGTCCGACTCCTTGCGACCCCATAGATTTTAGCCTACCAGGCCCCTCCGTCCATGGGATTTTCCAGGCAAGAGTACTGGAGTGGGTTGCCATTTCCTTCTCCAGAGGATCTTCCCAACCCAGGGATCGAACCTGGGTCTCCCACATGTAGGCAGATGCTTTACCGTCTGAGCCACATGATCCAAAATCTTGAATCAAAATGGAATCACAGATAAATAGCCTGGAGACAAGGATGAGAAGATGCAAGAAAGGTTAACAAGGAACTAGAAGAAATAAAAAAGAGTCAATATATAATGAACAATGCAATAATGAGATCAAAAACACTCTGGAGGCAACAAATAGTAGAATAACAGAGGCAGAGATAGGATTAGTGAGGTAGAAGATAGAATGGTTAGAAATAAATGAATCAAGAGAGGAAAAAAGAAAATGAATTAAAAGAAATGAGGACAATCTCAGAGACCTCCAGACAATATGAAATGCTCCAACATTCAAATTATAGGAGTCCCAAAAGAAGAAGACAAAAGAAAGACCATGAGAAAATACTTGAGGAATAATAGTTGAAAACTCCCTAAAATGGGAAGGAAATAATCACCAAGTCCAAGAAACCCAGAGAGTCCCAAACAGGATAAACCAAGGAGAAACACCCAAGATACATATTAATCCAATTAACAAAGATCAAACACAAAGAACAAATATAAAAGCAGTAAGGGAAAAACAACAAATAACACACAAGGGGATTCCCATAAGGATAACAGCTGATCTTTCAATAGAACTCTTCAGGCCAGGAGGAATGGCCAAGACATACTTAAAGTGATGAAAGACAATAACCTACAGCCAGATTACTGACCCAGCAAGGATCTCATTCAGATATGAAGGAGAAATCAAAAGCTTTACAGACAAGCAAAAGCTGAGAGAATTCAGCACCACCAAACCAGCTCTCAATAAATGTTAAAGGATATTCTCTAGACAGAAACACAAACAGGTGTATAAACCAGAACCCAAAACAATAAAGTAAATGGCAATGGGATCATACTTATCAATAATTACCTTAAACGTAATGGGTTGAATGCCCCAACCAAAAGACAAGACTGGCTGAATAGATACAAAAACAAGACTCCTATATATGTTGTCTACAAGAGACCCACCTCAAAAAGAGACACATACAGACTGAAAGTGAAGGGCTGGAAAAAGATATTCCACGCAAATAGAGACCAAAGAAAGCAGGAGTAGCAATACTCATATCCGATAAATAGACTTTAAACAAAGGCTGTGAAAAGAGACAAAGAAAGACACTACATAATGATCAAAGGATCAATCCAAGAAGAAGATATAACAATTATAAATATATATGCACCCAACATAGAAGCACCGCAATATGTAAGACAAATGCTAACAAGTATGAAAGGGGAAAATTAACAATAACACAATAATAGTGGGAGAATTTAATACCCCACTCATACCTATGGATTAGGTCAATTAAACAGAAAATTAAACAAAGAAACACAAATTTAAATGATACAATAGACCAGTTAGACCTAATTGATAACATATAGGACATTTTCACCCCGAAACAATGAATTTCACCTTTTTTCTCAAGTGCTCACGGAACCTTCTCCAGGATAGATCACATCCTGGGCCATAAATCTAGCCTTGGTAAATTCAAAAAAAAAAAAATTGAAATCATTCCAAACATCTTTTCTGACCATAATGCAGTAAGATTAGGTCTCAATTACAGGAGAAAAACTATTAAAAATTCCAACATATGCAGGCTGAACAACAACACTTCTGAATAACCAACAAATCACAGAAGAAATCAAAACATGCATAGAAATGAATGAAAATGAAAACACAACAACCCAAAACCTGTTCAGTTCAGTTCAGTTCAGTCACTCAGTCATGTCTGACTCCTTGCGACCCCATGAATCACAGAATGCCAGGCCTCGCTGTCCATCACCAACTCCCGGAGTTCACTCAGACTCACGTCCATCGAGTCAGTATGCTATCCAGCCATCTCATCCTCTGTCGTCACTTTCTCCTCCTGCCCCCAATCCCTCCCAGCATCAGAGTCTTTCCAATGAGTCAACTCTTCGTGGGACACTGTAAAAGCAGTCTAAAGGAAGTTTATAGTAATACAGGCATACTCAAGAAATAAGAAAAAGTCAAATAAATAACCTAACTCTACACTAAAGCAACTAGAAAAGGAAGAACAGAGAGCTCCAGGTTAGCAGAAGGAAAGAAATCTTAAAAATTAGGGCAGAAATAAATGCAAAAGAAACAAAAGAGACTATAGCAAAAATTAACAAAGCCAAAAGCTGGTTTCTTGAAAGGATAAATAAAACTGACAAACCATTAGCCAGACTCATCAAGAAACAAAGGGACAAAAATCAAATCAATAAAATTAGAAATGAAAATGGAGAGATCACAACAGACAACACAGAAATACAAAGGATAAGAGACTACTATCAGCAGTTGTATGCCAATAAAATGGACAACGTGGAAGAAATGGAATTCTTAGAAAAGTACAACTTTCCAAAACTGAACCAGGAAGAAATAGAAAATCTTAATATACCCATCACCAAGAACAGAATTGAAACTGTAACCAGAAATCTTCCAGCAAACAAAAGCCCAGGTCAGACGGCTTCACAGCTGATTTCTACCAAAAATTTAGAGAAGAGCTAATACCTATCCTATTCAAACTCTTTCAGAAAATTGCAGAGGAGGTAAATTTCCAACTCATTCTATGAGGCCACCATCACCCTAAAACCAAAACCTGACAAAGATGTCACAAAAAAAGAAAACTACAGGCCAATATCACTGATGAACATAGATGCAAAAATCCTTAACAAAATTCTAGCAATCAGAATCCAACAACACATTAAAAAGATCATACACATGACCAAGTGTGCTTTATCCCAGGATTCAAGGATTCTTCAATATCCGCCAAATCAATCAATGTAATTCACCACATTAACAAATTGAAAAAATAAAAACCATATGATTATCTCAATAGATGCAGAGAAGGCCTTTGACAAAATTCAACATCCATTTATGATAAAAACTCTCCAGAAAGCAGGAATAGAAGGAACATACCTCAACATAATAAAAGCTATATATGACACACCCACAGCAAACATTATCCTCAATGGTGAAAAATTGAAAGCATTCCCCTAAAGTCAGGAACAAGACAAGGGTGCCCATTTTCACCACTACTATTCAACATAGTTCTGAAAGTTATGGCCACAGCAATCAGAGCAGAGAAAGAAAGAAAAGGAATCCAAATTGGTAAAGAAGAAGTAAAACACTCATTGTTTGCAGATGACATGATCCTCTACATAGAAAACCCTAAAGACTCCACCAGAAAATTACTAGAGCTAATCAATGAATATAGTAAGTTGCAGGATATAAAATCAACACACAGAAATCCCTTGCATTCCTATACACTAATAATGAGAAAGTAGAAAAAGAAATTAAGGAAACAGTTCCATTCACCATTGCAATGAAAAGAATAAAATACTTAGGAATATATCTACCTAAAGAAACTAAAGACCTATAGATAGAAAACTATAAAACACTGGTGAAAGAAATCAAAGAGGACACTAATAGATGGAGAAATATACCATGTTCAGGGATCGAAGAATCAATATAGTGAAAATGAGTATACTACCCAAAGCAATCTACAAATTCAATGGAATCCCTATCAAGCTACCACCGGTATTTTTCACAGAGCTAGAACAAATAATTTCACAATTTGTATGGAAATACAAAAAACCTCGAATAGCCAAAGCAATCTTGAGAAAGAAGAATGGAACTGGAGGAATCAACTTGCCTGACTTCAGGCTCTACTGCAAAGCCACAGTCATCAGAGAGTAGGGTACTGGCACAAAAACAGAAATATAGATCAATGGAACAAAATAGAAAGCCCAGAGAATAAATCCACACACCTATGGACATCTTATCTTTGACAAAAGGAGGCAAGAATATATAATGCGAGAAAAGACAATCTCTTTAACAAGTGGTGCTGGGAAAACTGGTCAACCACTTGTAAAGAATGAAACTAGAACACTTTCTAACACCATACACAGAAAATAACTCAAAATGGATTAAAGATCTAAATGTAAGACCAGAAACTATAAAACTCCTAGAGGAGAACATAGGCAAAACACTCTCCGACATAAATCACAGCAGGATCCTCTATGGTCCACCTCCCAGAATTCTGGAAATAAAAGCAAAAATAAACAAATGGGATCTAATTAAAATTAAAAGCTTCTGCACAACAAAGGAAACAATAAGTAAGGTGAAAAGACAGCCTTCGAAACGGGAGAAAATAATAGCAAATGAAGCAACTGACAAACAACTAATCTCAAAAATATACAAGCAACTTATGCAGCTCAATTCCAGAAAATAAACGACCCAATCAAAAAATGGGCCAAGAACTAAATAGACATTTCTCCAAGAAGACATACAGATGGCTAACAAACACATGAAAAGAGGCTCAACATCACTCATTATCAGAGAAATGCAAATCAAGACCACAATGAGGTACCATTTCACACTAGTCAGAATGGCTGCGATCCAAAAGTCTACAAGCAATAAATGCTGGAGAGAGTGTGGAGAAAAGGGAACGCCTCTTACACTGTTGGTGGGAATGCAAACTAGTACAGCCACTATGGAGAACAGTGTGGGATTCCTTAAAAACTGGAAATAGAACTTTCTTATGACCCAGGCAGTCCCACTTCTGGGCATACACACGAGGAAACCAGAATTGAAAAGACACGTGTACCCCAATGTTCATCACAGCACTGTTTATAATAGCCAGGACATGGAAGCAACCTAGATGTCCATCAGCAGACGAATGGATAAGAAAGCTGTGGTACATATACACAATGGAGTATTACTCAGCCATTAAAAAGAATACATTTGAATCAGTTCTAATGAGGTGGATGAAACTGGAGCCGATTATACAGAGTGAAGTAAGCCAGAAAGAAAAACACCAATACAGTATACTAACACATATATATGGAATTTAGAAAGATGGTAATGATAACCCTGTATGCAAGACAGCAAAAGAGACACAGATGTATAGAACAGTCTTTTGGACTCTGGGGAGAGGAGAGAGTGGGATGATTTGGGAGAATGGCATTGAAACATGTATAATATCATATAAGAAATGAATCGCCAGTCTAGGCTTGATGCAGGATACAGGATGCTTGGGGCTGGTGCACTGGGATGATCCAGAGGGATGGTATGGGGAGGAGGGGGGGGTTCAGGATGGGAACACGTGTACACCCGTGGCGGATTCATGTTGATGTATGGCGAAACCAATACAGTATTGTAAAGTAAAATAAAGCAAAATTTAAAAAAGAATTTTTAAAAATAAGCTTCAAATTTTAGAATTTATAAATTGTGATTGAGAGACCTAGGTAATGGAAACTGAACTAAAACAGCTACTAATTCATATAAGTGGGCTATCAACAAGAGAACTCATGAGAGTTTTAGTAGAATTATAGGAGCTATAATAAAATAATGACCTAGAGGCAATTTTGTCCCCATCATCTCAGTAACTGCTTAGGGTTCTTTGCGTTGATTAGCAAGTGTTTATTATGAATTTCCATCTAGGCCTAATTGGCTCAAATAACACATTTGGCTTCTCAGTAGGAATTGGATTGCCATAAGCAGAGAAGAGGAGGAAAAAGTCACCGAGTTTTAGCTGAAGTAGCCTGACTTTGAATGAAGGAGTTTCTAACACACTCATGTAGGTTCTCCATGTCTGTGGTAACAACTACATTTATGGAATGCAAAATCTGTTCTCAATACCATGTTAAATACTTCTATGGATCCTCTCTTTTCATCTTTACAGCAAACCTACAAGGAGGCTGTTATTAACATTAGCAATTTATAAATGAGGAAAGTGATGTATAGAGAGTCTTAATTTGCCCAAGTGCAACAGCTGGTCTGTGTGGGGCAGCAATAGTCAGACTGGGCCGTCTGATCCATGGAGCCCTTGCTTTGAATCACTGGGCCCTGTTGCTGCCAAATTGACTCTGAAAGCCTGGGTTTCTGAGAAGTTCTTGGGATATTACAGTTCTTTTAACTGATGTCTTTCTCTCCTTCCTTTAGTCATTAAGGAAGTTGGGACCAATTTTCAGTGCTTCCTGGAGAAAGAAGATTTAGCACAATAGAGAATGACTCAGCTTTGATCACTCAGATGCACACCCATGACTCAGCCTCCACTTGACTGTCATGTGAACATGGCCAGTGATTTCAGCTCTCAAAGCCCTGTTTCCTCATCTAGAAAACATTAACAAAAGAACCTGCTTACTAAATTAGATGAATCAATGTATGTTGTCTTATCAGTGGACTGGTGGTTGTCATGCATTTGATGAAAAGATACCAGTGTTGCACAGTAAGTATAAGCATTATTTTATAAAAAGATTGTCTGGAGTTGAATGTTTATGCACATCCACACTAGGTCTCCATGTAAAATGTATCTGTTACAGTAAGTTGGGACTGAAGTTTGAAAGCACTAACCCCTCCTTCCTCCAATCCTTTCCTCTGAGATCTCTGTGGTCCCTTTCCACCCTTTTTGTTCTTCCAGCAATGAGAGGTGGAATGTCTATTTCCTTGGGATTTTAGCTTCCTGGCAGAGATATTAGGAATATACTCATTATAAGAAAATAAACTCTTCTCTAAAGGCCCTTCCTGACTTGGGAAAAAGAAACCTAGAACTTATTCACTTTAAGCTGTTTTAAGTTCTTTGAATACTGACACATACTACACTTGATCTTAGCCAAAAGGCTGAGAAGAGAGTCAGTCCCTTGGGCGGTGAAGAGATCAAACCAGTCAATCCTGAATATTCATTGGAAGGACTGATGTTAAAGCTGAAGCTCCAATAATTTGGCCACTTGATGCAAAGAGCTGACGCATTCAAAAAGACCCTGATGCTGGGCAAGATTGAAGACAGGAGATGGGGACAAACAGAGGATGAGATGGTTAGAGGCATTACTGACTCAATGGACATGAGTTTGAGCAAGCTCTGAGAGGTGGTGAAAGACAGGGAAGCTGGGTGTGCTGCAGTCCATGGGGTTGCAGAGTCGGACAACCGAGCAACTAAGCAACAACAAACAGGGACACATGGTTGCTAAACATCATGATGATCATTTCATAATGTATTTAAATGTCAAACCACCATATTCTATACCTGAAACTAACATAATATATTTATGTTAGTTTACATAATATACATCAACTGTATTTCAATAGATAAGTAAATAAAGTTCACTCAAATTTTTTTTAATGAAGCACAGAAAAAAGTATTATAAGTGGCAGAAATTTAGTCTGACTCTCAAATACAAGCCCCTGGCAATTCTGAACATAGAAGAAAGCCCAGAACACTCCTTTGAGCAGGTGGTTTGCTAATAACTAAGTATTCAAAAAAATTTCCTACATGAAAGTGCCTGGTGATTGGCTCAATCACCTTTTCTTTCTTGGTTTTCCTGTGTTTATCCCATTCTCCCAACATCTTCTGGTTATTCCTTTACCTCCTTAAATCCTTCTATTCTTCCTTCCAGCCTGAAAGCTACTAGAAAAACAACATGCTGATTTATTACTCTTCAGCTGTATAAACAAACCAAAAAACCAACACAACCTTGAATCGGTTTGAATCAGCACAATTCTTCAGTAATTGAATGGTCATCAAAACTGTAGTTGGGATAACAACTGTTTTCACTTGCAATCTGCCATTAATCCATTTTGGGGCAGTGCACTTACACTGAATTTTCCAAGTTCAAGCTGTACCTCTACAGAGTGACTCATGTGGCTCTTTGCTTTGCTAACTGTGCATGCAGACAGTACAATAGACATACATTCAGAAGACATCCTCATGAAGTAAGCAGCTCTATTAACAACCTGAAACACTGGCACAGTCATTCTGAGCCAGTAGCACCATTAAGTACACAAAACAAGATGAATGATATAGTACATGAGGTCAAGCAGAGTCCCTTTCGATACAGAATGAAAGAGATACCTATTTACCATAAATGCAAGAGAATTGTCATCCTGTGATATAGAGTTTCTTCTCTTCACTGCAGACTATCAGGAAAGATACCTTTTACCATAAATGCAAGAGAAATTGTCATCCTGTGATATAGAGTTTTTCTCTTCACTGCAGACTATCAGGAAATGTTTCAATCATGTTATCTCAGGTTTTCACTTTTACCATAATAATTATTATTGACAGATTCATTTGAGGGTAAGAAATGGTGTCTGAGAAGAACACAGGATTGCTACAGAGCTCAGGGTATGGGAGCAGATGTGCATTATAAAGCAATATGTAGCATGATGAGAAAAGCATTCTTCCCTATCCTATTAATTGTTGGCTCTATCTGATAATCAAGACTTACTGACCCCTCACACCCTCCAGCTAGCACATATTTGTATCTAGTAATGCATCATGGCCCAAACACAAACTCAACTCTGGTAACGTGTTAGTAACATTAATCTGAACTCTACCATCCCCTCTGCATTGCCTATAACACAACTTGTGAATAATAAATCCCTTCCAACAGATGAATGGTTGAGTAAATAATACAATGCAAATGATAAATTACTGCACAAAATTTTAACTGTTGACTACAATGATGATTTTGAAATATGGAAAATGCTTTAGACATGAGGTTAAATAATAAATACAGAATTCAAAACTGTCAGAAGATTACAGATATGTAAAAATGCAGTTGGAAGTAAAGAAAGAAAAGACAAGCTGTTGTATTGAAAGACGGAGGATGACAAATGATTTCTTTTTTTTTTTCCTTTTGAAGATACCCATTAACGTTCCTGTGAAATTCGTATAACAAAAGTTATTTTAAAATCAAAGCCGTCCTCTTATGAAAAAGTTAGTTACTCCTTACCATGAAATCCATAAAATTAAACCTGCATCTGATAAAGGCTGAATTTTTTTTTTTTTTTTTTTTTTTTTTTGCAGGTTCAAAAACAGTGTTGGAATCTGCCAAGGAATCAGCTCACATTATTCAATGTCAGACACATTTACACTCACATGTATTAGTAATTCCTTTGGTTGACTTTTCCTTGCTGTTGTCATGGCAACAGTTTCCACTGCCATTTGTACCTCTAGGGCCCAGCCTCCTTCATATATTTTTAGGCTTTTCCTCTTCTAACAAAGCAATTAATACTTGTGGCGTATCTGTATCAGAAACCCCAGTGGCCCGCTCTGTCTCCTGGCACTGCTGAGCACTTGGTTGCCATCATTTCTGCTTTTGTAGGTGCTTTCTGTTTCTCTCTGTGGTGCTTCTCTTTACCAGCTCTTACAAGCCTCTTCCCCTATTTCTAATTATAGCCTATTGAGATTATTTAAAGTTTCACTTTCACACATAGTCCATGTTTCTGGGCCAAATGATCATTTCTCTATCATCAGAAAAAAATAGCACATTTTCATTAATGATCACTTTGGACCACTGCCATAGAAGAGAATCAAAATTCCATAGGAACAACTGGACTGCAAAGTGATTCTAGATGTATGATCAGAGGACTGTATGGTCTGAACTTGCACACCTTCAGTCACAGGGAGTTCACAGCTGTACAAGATATGTCCTCAAATTTCCTGACAACTGGAGTCATCTCAGTGTCTTTCCTAATAAGAGCAAGGATATTGACCTCTTCCTCTAGAGTCAAATTAATTTTTTCATGGTAAGAACCAATGTGGCGAGGTTGCCGTGAAATGGACTTTTACTGCTGAGCAGAAAGTAAATGCATGCACTAAGCAATAACCACTACCAAAAGCCTTATCAATGTCTATTGCCTCTGGCTCTACCATTCGTAATCTTTTCTAAGGAAATAATCTAAGATGTAGGAAAAAATAAAGTATATTGTTTATTCCCAAAGTAGTTTATAACAGCAAAAACACGGAAAGCCATCTAAAGGTCTAACAGTAGGAAAAAATGTGTGGTATCCACCAGGAGAAATATTATGCAAATAATGCATCCATAATGGTAAAGCAGGTATACATGCTGTAATGATAATTTAAAATGCTGATTTTAAAAGACAAAAAGATGAGAATATGTGACTGTAATTTTGTAAAAAAAAAAAAAAGATAAACTAAACCACAGCCCTATAAGCACAGGAATTGAGTTTGTCTTATCTATCTTATGTCTGTATAATCTACTCTAACATCTATATATATTTGTTGTGTATAAGTGAGTGAAAGAGATGGACAAATGAATATGTGTACCAAAAAGAATGGAAAGTAATGCACCAAGTTTTGAAGAATGGCTGTTTGGGGGAGATAATTTATTGAGTTTTCTAAGTTACATTTTACTTAATTGTGTTTTCCATCATATAACTTTTAAAGATTTTCTTGGAGAATTTGAATTAGACTTATGCCTTTGCTGTGCAGACAATACAGAACAAATCTACACCTTTACATATAGAACCCTGCAAACAATAAGGGTCTGTTTCACTGATTTCAAACAGATATCATATGACATGAATTCCCAACCCCATGTAGGGTTTTATTCATGCACTTCATTCTACAGGATCACATGTTAGGTGGAAAAGCTACATAGATTTTCATAATTCTGTACAAGTATGAGAGTTCTGTACCTTAAATTTACTTTAATTATTTTATAAGTTATCTTCCTAATGCAAGAGTCAGATCACTTCCCCTTCAAAAATCACCTTGCCTAATGAATAAAACTCAACCCCATAGACTGGCATTCAAGGCCTTCCAAAACATGGTTCTGAAGTATATCTCCAGCTTTCTGTTCCATCACAATATCACCCAAACTACATGCCTAGCCTCACTATTTGCCACATGCTGTGTATACAATGCCATGTCTTGCCTTCCATGAATACTCACACTGTGTCCTTAGCTTGAAAGACTC
>NW_017193129.1:0-9957 GCF_001704415.2 Capra hircus
AATCTGCATCTCCTTAAAGCATTAAAGTTATATCTCTATAGAACAAAGGTGCAGTGGGTTATAACAAAGAAGGTACTTAACTCAAAGATCTAATGTTGCTAATACCAGGTCTACTACTTGTTTTTCTATATACCATCTATATCTAAAAATAAAGGATATGAAAATTTGGCAGCAAGCATTGACCCAAAAAATGAAACTTTTAATCAGTCCTATTCTAAAGAATTTGACTCCTCGAAGCTCCTGCATTCCTAGGATGTTTTAAGCTTCCTGTGCCTCCTGCGGTCAGGAGGCCTCAAACAATCACAAGCGCAGCAGCTGTACAAGTCCTAAAGGTAGGCTAGAAAGCCATCAGAGGGTTTTGGATTGAAACACTCTTTCAAATGCAGAAGACTAACGCCCTGAATTGACTTTTTCCAGAAAAGGTCAGAAGAGTGAAAAAGCACAGCACAAAAATCGGCAGATTTTTGTTGGGGTACATGCTTAAAAATTTCCAGAGGGGTCCCTGAAGTCTGAGCACGCCTTGCGTATTTCAGCTTCCTTCCTCCTGACCTTGTCACGGGCGGGCTTCCTCACACTGGCTCGCGGCAGTCTTAGGCCCAGGCATCGACGGGAGAGGAATCCCAAGAGGCCCCGAGCAACTCGCATGCGGACTGGCCTTTCCTGAGGCCACCAGAGTGGGTCCCTGAGGTCCCCCTCGTAAGTCGAGAGCACCTGCCGCAACTCGAGAAAAATCCAGGAGGTTCTCCCCTCCAGGCAAGATGAGGCCCATTTCCGCAGGCGTCTCGAGGCTAATCACACCTAAACTCTGGAACTTCCAAAGGGTCCTTCACACCCTTGCTGCAACTCAAGAAGTTCCCCGACATACCCGTCTCCACACGAGAGGAAGCACGAGAGTCCCGCCCTCATCCAGAGGAGCCCCGTTTCCGCCTCCTAGCTCGAGAAGAGGGATCCTTCCCCTGGTCGGGAAAGAATACCCGACCGTTCCCGTCGCATCTCAAGAGGAGGCGCTCTCCACAGGAAAGGCGAGAGGAACTCCAGGGTCGTGCCACTATTCCCAGAGTCCCCCAGATGTCTCAGTCCATTCCAGGGATACCTGTTTTCCTGCACTGCCTCGGACTTTCAAGCCGAGGATCGACTCACACCAAGGTGGCTCATGGCACAGCCCTGTGGGAAAGCCTCGAGGGAAAGCCTCGGAGGGAAAGCCACAGATCCCTTGATCCAAGCGAAGGGAAGCGTGACACAGCTGCTACAGCTCGGGAGGAAAACGCAAGTGCAAGCCCCCACTCGAGACGAGGACTGACTCCCCTGGGGAGACTCCAGAAATACCCCAAGATCCATGTCAGCACCGGAAAGTAATCCTCAGGTTCTGGCACCGGACTCCACACAAGGTCTTAGGCCCCGGCATCGACAGGAGAGGAATCCCGAGATTGCCCCCGACCAACTCGCTGGGGACTGGCCTTTCCTGAGGCCACCAGAGCGGGTCCCTGAGGTCCCCGTCATAAGTCGAGAGCACCTGCCGCAACTGGAGAGAATCCAGGAGGTTCTCCCCTCCAGGCCGAGATGAGGCCCATTTCCTCGGAGGAGTCTCGAGGCTAATCACACCTAACCTCTGGAAACTTCCAAAGGGTCCTTCACACCCTTGCTGCAAGTCAAGAAGTTCCCCGACATACCCGTCTCCACTCGAGAGAAATCACGAGAGTCCCTCCCTCATCCAGAGGAGCGCTGTTCCGCCTCCTAGCTCGAGAGGAGGGATCTTTCCCTGCGTGGTCGGGAAAGAATTCCCGGTGTTCCCGGTCGCTTCTCAAGAGGAGGCGCTCTGCAGAAGAAAGGCGAGAGAACTCCAGGGTCGTGCCACCATTCCCAGAGTCCCCCAAATGTCTCAGTCCATTTAGGGAAACCTGTTTTCTCAGCACTGCCTCGACTTTCAAGCGAGGATCGACTCACACCACGGTGGCAGGTAGGACAGCCTGTGGGAAAGCCTCGTGGGAAAGCATGGTGGGAAAGCCTCGAGGGAAAGCCACAGGTCCCTTGATCCACTCGACGGGAAGCGTGACACTGCTGCTAGAGCTGGGGAGGAAAGCACACGTGCATGCCCCCACTCGAGACTAGGACTGACTCCCTTGGGGAGACTCCAGAAGTACCCAAGATGCATGTCAGCCCTGGAGAGGAATCCTCAGTTCCGCAACCGACTTCACACAAGGTCTTAGGCCCCTGCATCGATGGAAGAGGAATCCCGTGAGTCCCCGGAGCAACTCGCATGGGGACTGGTCTTTCCTGAGGCCACCAGAGCGGGTTCCTGAGGTCCCGTCGTAAGTGGAGAGCACCTGCCGCAACTCGAGAAAATCCAGGAGGTTCTCCCCTCCAGGCGAAATGAGGCCCATTTCCGCTGAGCGTCTCGAGGCTAATCACACCTAACCTCTGGAACTTCCAAAGGGTACTTCACACGCTTGCTGCAATCAAGAAGTTCCCCGATATACCCGTCTCCACTAGAGAGGAAGCACGAGAGTCCCGCCCACATCCAGAGGAGCCCCGTTTTCGCCTCTTGCTCAGGAGGGATCCTTTCCTGGGTGATCGGGAAAGAATTCCCGGCGTTCCCGTCGCATCTCAAGAGGAGGTGCTCTCCACAGGAACGGCGAGAGGAACTCCAGGGTCGTACCACCATTCCCAGAGTCCCCCAGATGTCTCAGTCCATTCCAGGGAAACCTGTTTTCCCTGCACTGCCTCAACTTTCAAGCCGAGGATCGACTCACACCACGGTGGCACGTGGGACAGCCTTGTGGAAAGCCTCGAGGGAAAGCCTCGTGGGAAAGCCTCGAGTGAAAGCCACAGATCCCTTGATCCACGCGACGGGAAGCGTGACACTGCTGCTAGAGCTGGGGAGGGATGCGCACGTGCATGCCCCCACTCGAGACTAGGTCTGACACCCTTGGGGAGACTCCAGAAGTGCCCCAAGATCCATGTCAGCCCTGGAGAGGAATCCTCAGGTTCCGCAACCGGACTCCACACAAGGTCTTATGCCGGGGTCCAGCCCCGGTGGATCCAGGGAATTCGAAGGGTGGACTGGCGTTGGCGTGGAAAGACTTGTTTATTTATTAATGTAAGATTAGATTAGGAAACTATAGTGTAGTAAGAAGATTAAGTGGAGGAAGAGGGCTGAATAGCTTGGTTTACGTCGGACGGCCAATAAAATTCAAGACAAGGAATTTGCACCACCTACGTTGGGCCACCGGCGCCCGCTTGAATATCTAAGGGTGACTCGCCTTAAGCTCCCTTTCGTGCGGGGTCTTAACAGCCAGGGCAAGTAAGTAGACCTGGCGAGCCTCCGCACTCCAGGTGGAGATTCAGCCTGAAGTTATAGTAAAGAGCAGAGAGAAGGAAAGGTAGAGAAGAAGAAAGAGAGAGAAAGACACGGGGGGATCCAGAGTCCCAAGAAACCAGGCTGAGAGACTAGTTCGAGAAGCTGGTCCGAGAAACTGGCCCCGGCCCCTGGCCTCCTCCTCTTATTGTTCAGAAGGTCTTTTATACTTTTGATAATACATGGAGATCAATGGATAACACCAAAATTATGTAGTGTTCGCAACCCAGATTCTTTCTGTATATCATTTTGTATACAAAAGGTCTCAGGTGATTTACATTATCTTCTGGCCAAGAGCTTGTTTACACTTTTTGGCTCTCTTCCTTAATGAATGTTAATTTTTGTTTCCCCTGAAGTGTTTTTCTTTAATCTGCATCTCCTTAAAGCATTAAAGTTACATCTCTATAGAACAAAGGTGCAGTGGGTTATAACAAAGAAGGTACTTAAACTCAAAGATCTAATGTTGCTAATACCAGGTCTACTACTTGTTTTTCACATACCAACTATATCTAAAAATAAAGGATATGAAAATTTGGCAGCAAGCATTGACCCAAAAATGAAACTTTTAATCAGTCCTATTCTAAAGATTTGACTCCATCGGAAGCTCCTGCATTCCTAGGATGTTTTAAGCTTCCTGTGCCTCCTGCGGTCAGGAGGCCTCAAACAATCACAAGTGCAGCTGTACGAGTCCTACAGGCAGGCTAGAAAGCCATCAGAGGGTTTTTGGATTGAAACACTCTTTCAAATGCAGAAGACTAACGCCCTGAATGACTTTTTCCAGAAAAGGTCAGAAGAGTGAAAAAGCAGAGCACAAAAACCGGCAGATTTTTGTTGGGGTACATGCTTAAAAATTTCCAGAGGGGTCCCTGAAGTCTGAGCACGCCTTGCGTATGTCAGCTTCCTTCCTCATAACCTTGTCACGGGCAGGCTTCCTCACACTGGCTCCCGGCAGCCTTAGGCTCCGGCATCGGACGGGAGAGGAATCCCGAGAGGCCCCCGAGCAACTCGCATGCGGACTGGCCTTTCCTGAGGCCACCAGAGCGGGTCCCTGAGGTCCCCGTCATAAGTCCAGAGCACCTGCCGCAACTCGAGAAAATCCAGGAGGTTCTCCCCTCCTGGCGAGATGAGGCTCATTTCCACTGAGGCGTCTCGAGGCTAATCACACCTAACCTCTGGAACTTCCAAAGGGTCCTTCACACCCTTGCTGCAACACAAGAAGTTCCCCGACATACCCGTCTCCACTCGAGCGGAAGCACGAGAGTCCCACCCACATCCAGAGGAGCCCCATTTCCGCCTTTAAGCTCGAGAGGAGGGATCCTTTCCCTGCGTGGTCGGGAAAGAATTCCCGACGTTCCCGTCGCATCTGAAGAGTAGGCGCTCTCCACAGGAAAGGCGAGAGGAACTCCAGGGTCGTGGCACCATTCGCAGAGACAACCAAATGTGCCAGTCCATTCCAGGGAAACCTGTTTTCCCTGCACTGCCTCCACTTTCAAGCCGAGGATCGACTCACACCATGGTGGCACGTGGGACAGCCCTGTGGGAAAGCTTCGTGGGAAAGGCTCTTGGGAAAGCCTCGAGGGAAACCACAGATCCGTTGATCCACGCGAAGAGAAGCGTGACACTGCTGCTACAGCTCGGGAGGAAAGCGAACGTGCATGCCCACACTCGAGTAGAGGACTGACTGCCCTGAGAGACTCCAGAAGTACCCCAAGATCCATGTCAGCACTGGAGAGGAATCCTCAGGTTCCAGCACCGACTCCACACAAAGACCTTAGGCCCCGGCATCGACGGGAGTGGAATCCCGAGAGGACCCCGAGCAACTCGCATGGGGACTGGCCTTTCCTGAGGCCACCAGAGCGGATCCCTGAGGTCCCCGTCGTAAGTCGAGAGCACCTGCCAGCAACTCGAGAAAATCCAGGAGGTTCTCCCCTCCAGGCGAGATGAGGCCCATTTCCGCTGAGGCGTCTCGAGGCTAATCACACCTAACTCTGGAACTTCCAAAGGGTCCTTCACACCCTTGCTGCAACTCAAGAAGTTCCCCGACATACCCGTCTCCACTCGAGAGGAAGCACGAGAGTCCCGCCCACATCCAAAGGAGCCCTGTTTCCGCCTCATAGCTCGAGAGGATTGATCCTTTCCCTGGTGGTCGGGAAAGAATTCCCGGCGTTCCCAATGCATCTCAAGAGGAGGCGCTCTACCAAAGGAAAGCAAGAGGAACTCCAGGGTCGTGCCACCATTCCCAGAGTCCCCCAGATGTCTCAGTCCTTTCCAGGGAAACCTGTATTCCCTGCACTGCCTCGACTTTCAAGCCGAGGATCGACTCACACCACAGTGGCACGTGGGACAGCCCTGTGGGAAAGCCTCGTGGGGAAAGCCTCGAGGGAAACCACAGATCCCTTGATCCACGCGAAGGGAAGCGTGACACTGCTGCTACAGCTCGAGAGGAAATCGCACGTGCATGCCCCAATTCGAGACGAGGACTGACTCCCCTGGGGAGACTCCAGAAGTACCCCAAGATCCATGTCAGCACTGGAGAGGAATCCTCAGGTTCCGGCACCTCCTGGGAGCCAGTGTGAGGAATCCCGCCCGTGACAAGGTCATGAGGAAGGAAGCTGACATACGCAAGGCGTGCTCAGACTTCGTGGACCCCTCTGCAAATTCCTAAGCACGTACCCCAACAAAAATCTGCCGGCTTTTGTGCTCTGCTTTTCCACTCTTCTGACATTTCTGGAAAAAGTCAATTCAGGGCTTTAGTCTTCTGCATTTGAAAGAGTGTTTCAATCCAAAAACCCCTCCGATGGCTTTCTAGCCTGCCTGCAGGACTCGTACAGCTGCGCATGTGATTGTTGAGGCCTCCTGACCGCAGGAGGCACAGGAAGCTTAAAACATCCTAGGAATGTAGGAGCTTCTGAGGAGTCAAAATCTTTAGAATAGGACTGATTAAAGGTTTCATTTTTTGGGTCAATGCTTGCTGCCAAATTTTTCATATCCTTTATTTTTAGATATAGTTAGTATATAGAAAAACAAGTAGTAGACCTGGTATTAGCAACATTAGATCTTTGAGTTAAGTACCTTCTTTGTTATATCCCACTGCACCTTTGTTCTATAGAGATGTAACTTTAATGCTTTAAGGAGATGCAGATTAAAAAAAAAAACACTTCAGGGGAAACAAAATTAACATTCATTAAGGAAGAGAGCCAAAAAGTGTTAACAAGCCTCTTGGCCAAAAGATAATGTAAATCACCTGAGACCTTTTGTATACAAAATGATATACGGAAAGAATCTGGGTTGCGAACGCTACATAATTTTGTGTTACCCATTGATCTCCGTGTTTTATCAAAAGTATAAAAGGCCTTCTGAACAATAAAGGATGGGGGCCAGTTTCTGGAACTAGTCTCTCGGCCTGGTTTCTTGGGACTCTGGCTCCCCCCATGTCTCTCTCTCTCTCTTCTTCTCTCCCCTTCCCTCTCTCTGCTCTTTACTTTAACTTCAGGCTGAATCTCCATCTGGGGCGCGGAGGCTCGCCAGGTCTACTTACTTGCCCCAGCTGTTAAGACCCGCACGAAAGGGAGCTTAAGGCGAGGCACACTTAGATATTCAAGCGGGCGCCAGGTGGCCAACGTAGATGGTGCAAATTCCTTGTCTGGAATTTTATTGGCCTTCCGCGTAAACCAAGCTATTCAGCCCTCTTCCTCCACTTAATCTTCTTACTACACTATAGTTTTCTTAATCTAATCTTACATTAATAAACAAACAAGTCTTTCCACGCCAACGCCGTCCACCCTTCGAATTCCTGGATCCACCGGGGCTGGACCCCGGCAAGTGGTGCCCGGAACAGGCTATTCGAAGGTAGGTTCCTCGGAGCAAAAGCTCCCCCCGGAGCACTCTCTGTTGCTCCCCCCGGAGCACTCTCTGTTGCTCCCCCCGGAGTGACTTAATCACTCCCCCCGGAGTACTTTCGGGTACTCCCCAGTGTTGAGTGTTCGGGACGGCTAGGACCCCACTCAGGGTGCCACGGACCCCCCTGTAGGATAGACAGGGTGAGGACGAGTGGGAAGTGTTCAAGGGTTTAAGAGAAACCTGGTGCTCTAGAGGTTGAAAAGAAACCTGCTATCTTAGGGTTTAAAACAAAACCCCCCTTGGCTAAGGTAAAACCTTGTTGTCAAGGCAGACTTTTCTATAACTCTTAATTTTCTGACACGGGTAACAATGACTCAAAACAATGACACCTCTTTATACAAGTAATTTTGTAACTGTTAAACAAAAAAGACAAATTAAAGATTAAAAGGCTCGTGTTACGAGACCAATGTCCTTGGTTTCCAGAAAAGAGATTTAGATACTTGGATAAAGGTAATAAAACAGCTAAAAACTAATTATACTTTGCATGGGCCTGTAAATGCTTTTGCCTCTGTAAAATATTATTACAAATGTTCTGGACCCCCGTCATGAGGCTGTTAGTTAGATAGCCTATGGGAGAGACTCTAGCAGTGGATCGTAGTGGGTCTCCACCTATTACGCAGATCATATTTTCTGCCATTGGCAAACAAAAGGAGAGAGACTGTACTCTTCCTCCCGAGGAAGGAGGGTGCTTATAGGACGCAGCGGCCGAGCGCCCTGGAGAGCCCCCTCCCCCTCTACACAAACCAAACCTTTAAAAAAGTTGTCTTATTTAAGGCAACCACTGCAACCTCTGCTTGCGCCTCCCCAGGGCTTAAGAACTCCCCACTTTATATCCAAAGCCTCCCAGAACATTGCTTAAGTTTGAAAACGATAGTGACAATATTTTTGAGCAAAAGAGCTTTTAAAACAGAGCTTGCTCCTTGCATAAAATCCCCTCAGGAGGGGCCTCACCCAACAAAAAAGAAAAAAAGAAAAAGGAAGAAAAACAGGAAAAAAAAAAGAAAAAATATTCGTAATAAAAAGGACTTTACAAATGCAAAATGTTTCTCTTGAGGCCAAATAGAACATTTTTTGCCAAAATGTCTTGCCAAACAGAGATAACAAGCCGTACCAAACAACCCCAGGTAGCTCAGGCCTGGACCTTCAGTTCACCACCTTAATAATAATAGCTCCTGACTCAGATTCCAGTGGTAGTCCCTTCCTGAGGACATTGTAAGACTTGTGCTGGGGCATAGCTTGCTGTTCTTTTCAAAAAATTTCGGTAGTGTCTTGTGTGTAGTAAATTCTGATTATACTAAAAAAATTGAAGTTTTGATATCGCCACCTGCTAAAACTGTGCAATTAAAATTAAAAAATAGCACAGCTTTTGCTTTTACCTTATTACCAGACAGAAAAACCAGACAAAAAAAGCCCCAGAGGATCTAGATCTAGCTTTTTGGGTGCAAAAAAAATTGCAGCTTCTAGGCCTTTAAAAGATTTTTTAAAGATATAAAATGTCATGGCTGTTAGACAATAGACAAGACGTTTCTTACATTGCTGAGAGACTAGCGCAGCTCCTGGCCAACATATACTACTGAAAAGGAGTTGGTGGATTAGAAAAGGTGGTATGCAGGATAAAAATGCTATAGAGTAAGAGGTGAGAGAGAGTTTAAAACCTTGGTGAATAGTGAGCTCCCCCGTTGCTGGAAGTATTCAAGCAAAGATTAAATGGTTACTTGTCATCTAAAAAGGCTATAGACCAGATTTGGGGTTATAAAAAGATCATTAAAAAAGCTTTTCTTGCTTTCTTATATTTTGGGTCTGCCAAAAGTTTTAAAACTGATAATGTCCTTTTAAAGCTGCTGAGAGATTGTTTACTAACTTTAAATGATTTCCAAAAAATTATTAGGTGATATTAATTGGATATGCCACATTTAAAACTGACTTTTGTAGATTTAAAGCCTTTTTTTGATTGCTGAAAAAAATAACAATCCTAATCCCAGTTCTAAGAAAAAGTTGACTAGTGTGACACAGTTGGCTTTCGTTAAAGTGAATGAGGCTTTAAATGATCAGTTAATTAAGATTAAATATTGCCAAAAAAGGAGATTAAATTATTCTTGCCACAAAATGTATACCTACAGGATGCTTGTGACAAGAAGGCCCATTGGTTCCATCTAATGACCCCCCAAAAATAGTTTTATCTTATCCCAACTTGGTGGAACAATGGCCTCTGCCTAAGAAAAAATTACTGCCATATTAATTTAAAAGATTAATTCAAGCATACTGATTTATTAAATTGTTTAGTAAAGAGCCATCAAAAATTGTAATTCCATATAACAAAAAAACAACTTGATGCTTTTCAAATGTTTGATGATTGGCAGATTGCTATAGGAAATTCTTGTGATCAGATCTTGCATCATTTACCCTCACGTGCTTTGTTAATTCAAAAATTAAAAAAGGAGAAATTAAGTATAGTTTTCCCCATCAGATTTTACAACATGTTCTCTTTGTAATAAGTTAAATGCTGATTCGTTTGGAACAGTAAAATAAAAAAAGCCATTGGTAAAGCAAAAAGATCTCCAGATAACAAAAAGATCCCGACCCAGAATTTGCTGCGGGTCGAGGAAGTGTTTATATTTTTTCCACAGGGTGCAGATTCGTCAATTTGGATCCCGGACAGACTGATTCGCCACAAAAGAAAAAGGGAACTTCTCTGCCGCCAC
>NW_017193130.1:0-9957 GCF_001704415.2 Capra hircus
AGTCTGTTGTTCCATGTCCAGTTCGAACTGTTTCTTCCTGACCTGCATACAGGTTTCTCAAGAGACAGTCAGGTTGGTCTGGTATTCCCATCTCTTTCAGAATTTTTCCCAGTTTATTGTGATCCACACAGTCAAAGGCTTTGGCATAGTCAATAAAGCAGAAATAGATGTCTTTTTTTCTGGAACTCTCTTGCTTTTTCAATGATCCAGTGGATGTTGGCAGTTTTGATCTCTGGTTTCTCTGCATGTTTTTAAATCCCTCTTGAACATTTGGAAGTTCACAGTTCATGTGAACTTGGAGAATTTTTGAGGCATTACTTTACTAGTGTGTGAGATGAGTGCAATTGTGCAGCAGCTTGAATATTCTTTGTCATTGCCTTTCTTTGGGATTGGAATGAAAACTGACCTAATGACTAGATGTTTTCAATTGCATATGCTGAAAGAACTGGCTGTGCAGTTTTGAGAAAAAAAAAATCATTTTAACCCATTTTCTCTGAAGTGCAAGGCATATCATGGCCATCCCTGAATCATAAAGTCACCTTTTCTTTATGTAGTCATAGTTTCATGCCTAAATTATAGGCCAACTCATGCTCAAATTGACTCTGATGTCAGGGGCAGATCAACTAATAAAAAGCTTGGATTGTCCCTCTGGAGGAAAGTGAGATCTTTGTCCCACGAGAAGAATCTGAAGGGTTAAGGGAACTTGCAAGAGTGGGGAAAGCTTAGTCCATCCTACATGTACCAAAATCTTAAATAAGGCTTATTTGCTTTACCGAAGTAAACAAAACAGATGATGAAAACAATTATAAATCAATGAAAGGTAAAGAAACTCATAGTCTGTTATCAAAAATTGCATTCTAAGAAACTTTGTTCTCTTAACCTAGAGAGGAGACTAAATTCCATCTGGTACCAGCTTACCAGAAGACAAACAAACAAACAAACAAATTATCGTAAGCTTAAAAAATGTATATTCCATATATCTTGAAGTAGCAGTATTTCTGTAAAGGCATCAGTGTGAAATCATAGAAGACATGGTTAAAACCTGATTAAAATAGAAATTGACAATGTAATCTGGTCACTGCTGCGACTTGAAATGCTTTAATATGATAACTGGAATTATAACTGACAGCATTTGACCAGGACATATCAGATTTTCACGGATGTCAGATAATTTCTAGGATATCTATATTAGGAACTGAAGGAATCTTTGAACCTAGGAAAGAAAACAACAGTCTCAAAGGCCCTTGCTGAATATCTATCAGCAAGGAATGTCTTTGCAAGGATCGCAAAATGAAGGGAAAATACACCGGACCTGCCTCTGCAACTTCGGTCCTCTGAGCAGATCTGGAGGTCTCCCTTTGTATAAGCTAACCTGTTCCTTCCAAATAGAGGTTTGCAACACAAAACAAGTGGCCGCCTATTCTTCCTCGAAGGAGGATCTCTTTCCCCACATCCTGCGAACTCCCCTTTCCCAGCCTCCAGGAAAAGCGCGTCTTGCAGTTCCTTTCAGAAAATCCTATGGACGGAGAAGCCTGGTAGGCTGCAGTCCGTGGGGTCGCTGAGGGTCGGACACGACTGAGCGACTGCACTTTCATTTTCACTTTCATGCATTGGAGAAGGCAATGGCAACCCACTTACTGTTCTTGCCTGGAGAATCCCAGGGACGGGGGAGCCTAGTGGGCTACCGTCTATGGGTCGCACAGAGTCGAACACGACTGAAGCAACTTAGCAGCAGCAGCAGCAGCAGTTCCTTTCTTAGGGGCAGTTATCCTGAGATTGGGATCTGGAAAGGCAGAGCCACCTCCACACCACCGTCTTTCTGTCCCCTTTCCTCTGGAGGAGAGCTCTAGTGAGCCTAGGTCTGTCAGGAAAATTCTTGGCTTTGACGGATCCCACCCAGGTGTGTGAACCTGCATACCCGACCTAGGGGCCACAGGGCACCTGTTTTGCTCGAGTGGGTCCTGGAGGGGTGCAGCATAGCAAGAGCTTAAAAATCCATCCAATTTGTCTTTTTTTTTAACCTCGGGGAGAACGAGTTTGCTCCACCTCCACCCTTTGGCAGTGTGGAGGGAAGAGGGCACCACCCTCTCCCAAAGGGGACATAGGGCCTACCAGGAGAGAAAGGCCCCTTGAGGAGCTGAGCCCAGGTAGGGCAGCCAGTGATGTCAAGCACACTCCCGCTGCTTGCTTCTTCATGGGGCACTCCCACGATCTGCTAGGAATGTCTTTGCAAGGATCTCAAAGGGAAGGGGAGATACATGGCCCTGTCTCTGGAACTTCAGTCCTCTGAGCAGATCTGGAGTCTTGAGTTGTATAAGCAAACCTGTTCCTTCCAAATAGAGGCTTGCAAACACACCCCCGGTGGTTGCCTCTTCTTCCCCGAAGAAGTCTTTCTTTCCCCACATGCTGCGAACTCCCTGTCCCAACCTCCAAGAATAGCGCTTCTTGCCATTCCTTCTTAGAGGCAGTTATCCCTGAGCTTGGGGCCGTAGGGAGTAGCCCCACACTCACAGGGAAAGGCAAAGACTCCTCCATACATCTCCTCTATCCCCTTTGCTCTGGAGGAGAGCTCTAGTGAGCCTAGGTCTTTCAGGAAAATTCTTGGCTTGGACAGGATCTCACCCTGTTTGTGAACCTGCATACCCAACCAGGGGCCACAGAGCACCTGTTTCAGTAAAGTGGGCCCTGAAAGGGTGCAGCCTAGCAAGAGCTTGAAAACCCATTCAATTGCTGTTTTTGTACCTCTGACAGAGCGAGCTTGGCTCCACCCTTTGGCAGTGAGGAGAAAAGAGGCATGACACCCTCCCCAAGGGGACATGGGGCCTACTTCGAGAGGAAAGGCCCTTGTGGAGATGAGGCCAGGAAGGCACACAGTCGTGTCAAACACACTCCCACTGCTTGCTTCTTCAGGGGCACTCCCGCTATCAGCTAGGAATGTCTTTGCAATGATCACAAAGGGAAGGGGAGATACAGGGCCCTGCTTCTGGACCTCCGGTGCTCTGAGCAAATCTCGAGTCTCCCGTTGTTGGTCAAGGTCAAGGTCAAGTTCAAGTTCAAGGTCAAGTTCAAGTTCAAGTCAAGTTCAAGTTGAAGTTCAAAGTCAAGTTCAAGTTCAAAGTCAAGGTCAAGGTCAAGTTCAAGTTCAAGGTCAAGTTCAAGTTCAAGTTCAAATTCAAGTTCAAGGTCAAGGTCAAGTTCAAGGTGAGTCAAGGTCAAGTTCAAGGTCAAGGTCAAGGTCAAGTCAAAGTCAAGTTCAAGTCTGCAAGTTCAAGTCAAGTTCAAGGTCAAGTAGTTCAAAGTTCAATCAAGGTCAAGTCAAGTCAAGGTCAGCAAGGCCAATTTCAAGTTCAAAGTCAAGGTCAAGGTCAAGTTCAAGGTCAAGGTCAAGTTCAACTTCAAGGGCAGGCAAGGCCAAGCCCAAGACCAAGGCAAGGGCAAGGGCAAGGGCAAGCCCAGGCCAAGGCAAAGGCCAAGGCCACCAAAGCGAAGCCCAAACCCCGTAACGCCTGACAAAAGGCAGAAGCCACTAGGCCCCTGTGCAGAGGAAGCCACTGAAGGCCAGCAAGGCCACAGAGCTCCCCGACTCCCATTCCCACAGGAAATGTGAGGATAAAGGCCTCATCCCAGCACAGCACCCGCTCCCACCACCCCGCAACCCCGGCCCCCGCCCCCCGCAGCACGCCCCCTGAAACAACACTGTCTTCCCAGAAAAGAGAACGGAGAACCATGTGTGTGCCAAAGGAGCAAGATGAACAACGATGCCACGCCCTCCGAATTTGGGCACACCTGACGCCTCGAACCCCCAGGCCTGGCCGATGGGTCCCAGCCGTTCTCGGGTAGGAGGGGGGGTCAACACATTGGCCGAGAGCCCTTGCCCAGGCCACCCGCAAATCCCCTGAGATGTGATCCGACCACAGGGACCGAGGGCAAACGTACCGCTTGAGGTGCTGGAGGAGCCGAACCAAGCCATGGTGGGAGAGGCACACGGGCACGCTGCAGACTGCTGGCCGAGTGGGCGGGGACCCAGCAGCTTAGGACTCTGGAGAACGGGAGGCGTCTCCGCCACCATTGACGTCAATAGGGTTTGGGTGGGTAGATGGTGGGGTCGCCCCTGGCCTCTTTCCAAGCAGAGACCCTGGACGGAGTCCCGTGGAGCGAGTGGGCTTTTCCCGGGCACGGCTGAGCCCTGGACCGCCAAGATCCCCGTTGGGGTGGGCGGGCAGTTCGCGCGCTTTGGTTTGTGGCCCTCCCTCGCAGCGGGGGGTGGGATCAACCCGGGTGGATCAATCAGGGGCCCTCAGCAGTGCCAAGGAGCTCACCGCCCAGGAAACGCCCCAAGGTCCCTTTGAATTGGCCACCAACGCCCCCTTTCCCAGCCTGCCTTGCTCTGGGATTTCCCGCCTTTTCACATTCCACAGGTCCCTGGGCCTCGACTGTCCCCGCTGGCTCCTCCGAGGCATTCCGGGACACCAGACGCTCTCTCCAGCGCTTCCACCTAGATGCCTCGCTGTCCTCGCCTCCGTTTGCCCCATGCCCCCTCCCCAACTCCTCCATGGGCTCTTGGCATCCTTTCCCTACAGCAGTCCCAGAGTGCCACCGCCGAGGGCTTTGAGTTGCCTGGAGCCCAAGGCTCCGGCCAGAGACCTGAGGGCCAGCGTCTGGACTGGCAGCTAATGCCATTTGGGCTTTTCTCACGTGGAGCCTGAGGCCCGCACCTCCGCGGGCAACCCCCCAGCGCGAGTGCCCTGGAGACCCGCCCAAGGGACAGTGCCCTACTGTGGGGAAGGAGGTTCCTGTTTTCCCTGCACTGGTTCGACTTTCACGCCGAGGATCGACTCACACCATGGTGGCAAGTGGAATAGCCCTGTGGGAAAGCCTCATGGGAAAGACTCCTCAGATCCCTTGTGCGTGACACATCTGCTCACTGGAGGTCACGTAAGTCGAGAGCACCTGCCTCAACTCGAGAAAATCCAGGAGGTTCTCTGCTCCAATCGAGATGAGGCCCATTTTCTCTGCGGCGTCTGAGTAATCACACCTAAACTCTGGAACTTCCAAAGGGTCCTACACACCCTTGCTACAACTCAAGAAGTTCCCCGACATACTGTCTCCACTCCAGAGGAAGCACGAGGGTGCCACTCCAGAGGAGCTCCGTTTCCGCCTCCAAACTCGAGATGAGGATCCTTCCCTGCTTCCTCGGGAAAGAATTCCCGACGTTTCCGATGCATCTCAAGAGGAGGCGCGCTGCAGGAAAGGCTGCCACCATTCCAAGAGTGCCCAGATGTCTCAGTCCATTGCAGAGGATCCTGTTTTCCCTGCACTGCTTCGACTTTCACGCGAGGATCGACTCACACCACGGTGGTACGTGGGAGCCCTGTGGGAAAGCCTCGTGGGAAAGCCTCGAGGGAAAGCCACAGATCCCTTGATCCACGCGAAGGGAAGCGTGACACTGCTGCTACAGCCACGGGAGGAAAGCGCACGTGCATGCCCCACTCGAACTAGGACTGACTCCCTGGGAGACTCCAGAAGTACCCCAAGATGCATGTCAGCCCTGGAGAGGAATCCTCAGGTTCCGGCCCCGACTCCACACAAGGTCTTTCCTTCAACGGAGAGGAATAGCGACAGGCCCTCTAGCAACTCGCATGGGGACTGGCCTTTCCTGAGGTCACCAGAGCGGGTCCATGAGGTCCCCATCGTAAGTCGAGAGCACCTGCCGCAACTCGGTAAAATCCAGGAGGTTCTCCCCTGCAGGCGAGATGAGGCCCTTTTCCCCTGAGGTGTCTGGAGGCTAATCACACGTGACCTCTGGAACTTCCAAAGAGTCTTTCACAGTCATGCTGCAACTCAAGAAGTTCCCTGGCATACCCGTCTCCACTCAAGAGGAAGCACGAGGGTCCCGGCCACATCCAGAGGAGCTCCGTTTCCGGCTAGTAGCTCGAGAGAGGGATCCTTTCCCTGCTTGGTCGGGAAAGAATTCCCGGCATTCCCATCGCATCTCAAGAGGAGGCGCTCTCGAAAGGAAAGGGAGAGGAACTGCAGGGTCGTGCCCATTCCAAGACGCCCCCAGATGTCTCAGTCCATTCCACAGGAACCTGTTTTCCCTGCACTGCCTCGGCTTTCATGCCGAGGATCGACTCACACCACCGTGACACGTGGGACAGCCCTGTGGGAAAGCCTCGTGGGAAAGACTCGAGGGAAAGCCACAGATCCCTTGGTCCACGCAAGGGGAAGCGTGACACTGCTGCTACAGCATGGGAGGAAAGGGCACGCTCATGCCCCCACTCGAGACGAGGCCTGACTCCCTTGTGGAGACTCCAGAAGTACCCCAAAATCCATGTCAGCACTGGAGAGGAATCCTCAGCTCCCGGCCCCGACTCCACACAAGGTCTTAGGCCCCGGCATCGACGGGAGAGGAATCACAAGAGCCCCTAGCAACACGCATGATGACTGGCATTTCCTGCGGCCGCCAGAGCGGGTCCCTGAAGTCCCCATCGTAACTCGAGAGCACCTGTTGAAACTTGGGAATATCCAGGAGCCTCTCCTTTCCAGGCGACATGAGGCCCATTTCTGCTGAGGCATCTCGAGACTAACCACACCTAACCTCTGGAACTTCCAAAGGGTCCTTCACACCCTTGCTGCAACTCAAGAAGTTCCCCGACATACCCGTTCCTCTTCACGTTCTGCCATAATGGTGGTGTCATCTGCATATCTAAGTTTATTGATATTTCTACCGGCAATCTTCATTCCAGCTCATGTATCTTCCATCCCAGCATGTTTCATGATGTACTCTGCATATAAGTTAAATAAACAGGGTGACAATATACAGCCTTGACATACTCCTTTTCCTTTTTGGAACCAGTCTGTTGTTCCATGTCCTGCTCTAACTGTTGCTTCCTGACCTTCATCCAGATTTCTCAAGAGGCAGGTTAGGTGGTCTGGTATTCCCATCTCTTTCAGAATTGTGGCTAAAACAACAGTATAAGGACCTTTCCAATGTCAGGCCAAGGAATTGTGTTTCCAGTCATTGAGCCACACCTGATCACTGAGCACAAATTCATGAATCTGTTCCTCAAGGGGAATGAGATTCTTTTTTATACAAACTTAGTTACCTGATTTATTACCTTACCTAATTGTTCCATCTGCTGTGAAATCCCACCCCTTACTTGTGGTAAATCTGCTAACACCTGCCTCACTGTGGGAGGGGGTCCCATAGAAAATTTCATAAGGACAACAACTGTGGGAACGTGCGGTTACCCGTAATATGAGTAAGTCTGCCGGAAGCAAGCCCATCCATGTACAGTCAGTCTCTATGATCCATTTTGAAAGTGTCTCTTCAAGAGTTTGGTTGTTTCTTTCCACCATTCCAGAACACTGGGGCCTATATGCTGTATGTAATTTCCACTGATATTTAGAGCTTCACATACCTGTTAATTAACGCGGCTACAAAGACAGGGCCATTGTCGGATTCTATACTGGTTGGAAACCCAAGTCTGGGAATTATTTCTCAAATCAGCGAGCTACTTCATTTTCTTTTTCAGATCAGGTAGGGAAGGCCTCTGCCCAACCGGAGAAGGTACCTACTATTCTAGTAAGTCATGATAACAGGTGACTGCCTTTGCTTCCCCGAAGGACACTCGCTTTCCCTGCATCCTGAGAACTCCACGTCTCAGCCAGTTGGAAAAGCGCTTCTTGGAGGTCATTATTCAGGGGCAATTTCCCCTGGAGCCCGGGGCCATAGGGAGCGGCTCCACACTCCCAGGGAAAGGCAGAGCCACAGCCACACATCTGTCCCATCCCCTTTGCTCTGTAGGAGAGCTCTAGTGAGCCTAGGTCTGTCAGGAAAATTCTTGGCTCCTATGGGGACACATTCTATGTGTGAAACTGCATCCAGGACCTAGGGGCCACAGGGCGCCTGTTTCTCTCGGGGGCGAGGGGTGGGGGCCTGAAGCAGTGCGGCCCAGCAACAGCTTCCACATCCATCCAATTGCTCTTTTCTTACCTCTGATAGAACTAGCTTTGTTCCAGCCTTTGGCAATTTGGAGGCAAGCGGGCCCCACTTCCTCCCCAAGGAGGCATGGGACCTACTTTGAGTGGAAAGGCCCCTCACGGAGCTGAACCCAGGAAAGGCACCCAGTCATGTCTGACACATTCCTGCATCCTGCTTCTTCATGAGCAATACCGCTATAAGCTAGGAATGTCTTTCCAAGGCTCAGAAAGGACAGGGGAGATGCATGGTGCTGCCTCTGGAATTTCGGTCCTCTGAGCAGACCTGGAGGTCTCCCCTTGAAGGAGCTAACCAGTTTCTTCCAAATACAGGCTTGCAAACACACACTGGGTGGCTGCCTCTTCTTCCCTGAAGGACGATCACTTTCCCCGCATCCTGTGAACTCTGCATCCCAGCCTGCTGGAAAAGCGCTTCTTGGAGGTCATTTTTCAGGGACAATTTTCCCTGGAGCCCGGGGCCGTAGGAGGGCCCATGCTCGCTGGGAAAGGCAGAGTCACATCCACAGTCTGTTCTACCCCTTTTGCCCCGGTGGGAGAGCTCTAGTGAGCCTAGGTCTGTCAGGAAAATTCTTGGCTCCTATGGGGACACACCCTGTGTGTTAACCTGCATATCGGACCTAGGGGCCACAGGGCGCCTGTTCCTCTCGGGGGGACCCTGAAGTGGTGCGGCCCAGCAACAGCCTGAACATCCATCCGATTGCTCTTTTCTTCCTTCTGATAGAGCTAGCTTTGCTTCTCGCTTTGGCATTTCGGAAGCCAGGGGGAGCCCCACCGCTGTTGTCCTGGGGTCTATTGGAGGTACCGGGTCTTTGGACCCCAGCATGGCACCCGACCCCCTCAGACACACTCCCGCAGCCTCCTTCCCCATGGGCAGGACTGTTCTGACCTAGGAATGTGTTCCCAAGGCTCAGAAAATGCAGGGAGACACACGGCCCTGACTCTGGAACTGAGGCCGTTGGAGCAGGCCTGGAGGTCTGACGTCTGAGACGCCAAACACTTGCTGCAAGATACAGGTGTGAAAACACACTCTCTGGGGCTGCCTTTCCTTCCTCCAAGGAAGAGAGCTTTTCCAGTCTCCTCCGTGCTGAGTCATACAAGGCTGCAAAGGTCTGGCTTAGAGGGCATTCTCAGCGGCAATGGCCCCTGAGGCCCTCCCAGGGATCCTACCCTCCCAGGGGAAGTCAAAGCAACCTCCAAACAGCTTTCTCTCATGTTTCCTCTGCAGGAGGAGCTAGTGAGCCCAGGTCTGTCTGGAACGTTCTTGGATCCTGCGGGAAATCATCCTGGAGCCCACCTGGATACCAGTCGTAGGGGCTAAAATTCGCATTTTCCTTCCTTGGAGCCCTAACGCAGTACAGCCTAGCAACTGCTTGAAAATCCATCCTGTTGCTTTTCTTCCCTCTGACAGAGCGAGCTTTGCTCCCCATTTTGGGATTTCAGAAGCAAGGTGGTGGCCTGCAACTCCTTGCCTGGGGTCCATTGGAGGTGCAAGGTGCCCTCGACCAGGTGACCCCAGCATGACACCTGGCCCCCCTCAGACACACTCCCGCAGCAGTCCCCATGGGCAGGACTGCTCTCACCCTAGGAATGTGTTTGAAACTGCAGGAGCAACCCCAGCTCTCTGTGGAACAGGCCTGCAGGTCTTCTGTCTAACAAGCCCAAACACTTGCTGCAAGATACAGGCCTGAAAACACACTCTTGGGCTGCCTTTCCTTCCTCCAAGGAAGAGAGTTTTCTCAGCCTCCTGTGGGCTGAGAGTCACACAGGGCTGAAAAGCACTTGCTGGGAGATTCTTTTTCATTGGCCATGCCCCTGAGGCCCTGTGCTCAAGGGCTCCCTCCCTCCAGGGAAAGTCAAAGGAAGCCCCAAACGCGCTGTTCAATCATGTTTCTGAGAGAGTCATTGCCAAGGCAGGTTTCTAAGAAGTTCAAGGGTCCCCAAGAGAGGGGTCTAGAA
>NW_017193131.1:0-9956 GCF_001704415.2 Capra hircus
CACCCTTGCTGCAACTCAAGAAGTTCCCCGACATACCCGTCTCCACTCGAGAGGAAGCAGAGAGTCGCGCCCACATCCAGAGGAGCCCCGTTTCCGCCTCCTAGCTCGAGAGGAGGGATCCTTTCCCTGCGTGTTCGGGAAAGAATTCGCGGCGTTCCCGTCGCATTTCAAGAGGAGGCGCTCTCCACAGGAAAGGCGAGAGGAACTCCAGGGTCGTGCCACCATTCCAGAGACCCCAGATGTCTCAGTCCATTCCAGGGAAACCTGTTTTCCCTGCACTGCCTCGACTTTCAAGACGAGAATCGACTCACACCACGGTGGCACGTACGACAGCCCTGTGGGAAAACCTCCAGGGAAAGCTCGAGGGAAAGCCTCGAGGGAAAGCCACAGATCCCTTGATCCACGCCGCGGAAGCGCGACACTGCTTGTACAGCTCGGGAGGAAAAGCACGGGCATGCCCCCACTCGAGACGAGGACTGACTCCCCTGGGGAGACTCCAGAATCTCCTCAAGATCTATGTCAGCACTGGAGAGGAATTCACATGTTCCGGCACTGACTCCAGAAAAGGTCTTAGGCCACGGCATCGTCGGGAGAGGAATTGCGAGTGGCCCCCCAGCAACTCGCATGGGGACTGGCCTTTCCTAAGGCCACCAGAGCGGGTCCATGAGTTCCCCGTCGTAAGTCCAGAGTACCTGCCGCAACTTGAGAAAATCCAGGAGGTCCTCCCTTCCAGGCCAGATGAGGCCCATTACCGCTGAGGTTTCTCAAGGCTAATCACACCTAACCTCTTGAACTTCCAAAGGGTCCTTCACACCCTTGCTGCAACTGAGGAATTTCCCGACATTCCCGTCTCCACTACGAGAGGAAGCACGAGAGTCCCGCCCACATTCAGAGGAGCCCCGTTTCCGCCTCATAGCTCGAGAGGAAGGATCTTTCCCTGAGTGGTCGGGAAAGAATTCCCGGCGTTCCCGTCGCATGTCAAGAGGAGGCGCTCTCCACAGGAAAGGCGAGAGGAACTCCAGGGTCGTGCCAACATTCCCAGGAGTCCCCCAGATGGCTCAGTCCATTCCAGGGAAACCTGTTTTCCCCGAACTGCATCGACATTCAAGCCGAGGATCGACTCACACCTCGGTGCACGTGGGACAGCCCTGTGGGAAACCTCTTGGGAAAGCCTGCTGGGAAAGCCTCGTGGGAAAGCCTCGAGGGAAAGCCACAGATCCCTTGATCCAGGCAAAGGTAAGCGTGACAATGCTGCTACAGCTCAGGAGGAAAGCGCACGTGCATGCCCCCACTCGAGACGAGGACTGACTCCCCTGGGGAGACTCCAGAAGTACCCCAAGATCCATGTCAGCACTGGAGAGGAATCCTCAAGTTCCCGCACCGACATCACACAAGGTCTTAGGCCCCCGGCATCGACGGGGGAGGAATCCCGAGAGGCCCCGAGCAACTCGCATGGGGACTGTCCTTTCCTGAGGCCACCAGAGCAGGTCCCTGATGTCCCCGTCGTGAGTCGAGAGCACCTGCCGCAACTCGAGAAAATCCAGGAGGTTCTCCCCTCCAGGCGAGATGAGGGCCATTTCTGCTGAGGCGTCTCGAGGCTAATCACACCTAACCTCTGGAGATTCCAAAGGGTCCTCACACCCTTGCTGCAACTCAAGAATTTCCCCGACACACCCGTCTCCACTCGAGAGCAAGCACGAGAGTCCCGCCCACAACAAAAGGAGCCCCGTTTCCGCCTCATACCCAGGAGGGATCATTTCCCTGCGAGGTCGGAAAAGAATTCCCGGCATTCCGGTCGCATCTCAAGAGGAGGCGCTCTCCACAGAAAAGGCGAGAGGAACTTCAGGGTCGTGCCACTATTCCAGGAGTCCCCCAGATGTCTCAGTCCATTCCAGGGAAACCTGTTTTCCCTGCACTGCCTTGACCTTCAAGCCGAGGATCGACTCACACCACGGTGGCACGTGGGACAGCCCTGTGGGAAAGCCTGGTGGGAAAGCCTCGAGGGAAAGCCACAGATCCCTTGATCCACGCGAAGGGAAGCATGACACTGCTGCTACAGCTGGGGAGGAAAGCGCACGAGCATGCCCCCACTCGAGGTGCGGTCTGACTCCCCTGGGGAGACTCCAAAGAACCCCAAGATCCATGTCAGCACTGAGAGGAATACTCAGGTTCCCGCACAGACTCCACACCAGGTCTTAGGCCCCGGCATCGATGGGAGAGAAATCCCGAGAGGCTCCCGAGCAACTGGCATGGGGACTGGCCTTTCCTGAGGCCACCATTTCGGGTCCCTGTGATCCCAGACATAAGTCGAGAGCACCCGCCTCAACTCGAGAAAGTCCAGGAGGTTGTTTCCTCCAGGCGAGATGAGGCCCATTTCCGCTGAGGCGACTCGAGGCTAATCACACCTAACCTCTGGAACTTCCAAAGGGTCCTTTACACCCTTGCTGCAACTCAAGAAGTTCCCTGACATGCCCATCTACACTCGAGAGGAAGCACAAGAGTCCCGCCAACATCCAGAGGAGCCCCGTTTCCGCCTCCTAGCTCGAGAGGAGGGATTCTTTCCCTGCGTGTTCGGGAAAGAATTCCCGGTGTTCCCGTCGCATCTCAAGAGGAGGCGCTCTCCACAGGAAATCGACCGGAACTCCAGGGTCGTGCCACCATTCCCAGAGTCCCGCAGATGTCTCAGTCCTTTCCAGGGAAAACTGTTTTCCCTCGATTACCACGACTTTCAAGCCGAGGATCGACTCACACCACGGTGGCACGTGGGACATCCCTGTGGGAAAGTCTCCTGGGAAAGCCTCGTGGGAGAGCCTCAAGGGAAAGGCTAAGATCAGTTGATCCACGCGACGGGAAGCGTGACACTGCTGCTAGAGCTCGGGAGGAAAGCGCACGTGCATGCCCCCACTCGAGACGAGGACTGACTCCCCTGGGGACACTCCAGAAGTACCCCAAGATCCATGTCAGCACTGGAGAGGACTCCTCAGGTTCTGGCACGGACTCCACACAAGGTCTTAGGCCCCGGCATCGGCGGGAGAGGAATCCCGAGAGGCCCCAGAGCAACTTGCATGGGGACTGGCCTTTCCTGAGGCCACCAGAGCGGGTCCCTAAGGGGCCCGTCGTAAGTCGAGAGCAACTGCCGCAACTCGAGAAAATCCAGGAGGTTCTTTCCTCCAGGCGAGATGAGGCCCATTTCCACTGAGGCGTCTCGAGGCTAATCACACCTAACCTCTGGAACTTCCAAAGGGTCCTTCACAACCTTGCTGCAACTCAACAAGTTCCCCGACATACCCATCTCCACTCGAGAGGAAGAACGAGAGTCCCGCCCACATCCAGAGGAGCCCCGTTTCCGCCACATAGCTCGAGAGGTGGATCCTTTCCCTGCGTGGTCAGGAAAGAATTCCCGGCCTTCCTGTCGCATCTCAAGAGGAGGCGCTCTCCACTGGAAAGGCAAGAGGAACTCCAGGGTCGTGCCACCATTCGCAGAGTCCCCCTGATGTCTCAGTCCATTCCAGGGAAACCTGTTTTCCCTGAACTGCCTCGACTTTCAAGCCGAGGATCGACTCACACCACGGTAGCGGGTGGGACAGCCCTGTGGGAAAGCCTCGTGGGAAAGCCTCGTGGGAAAACCACGAGGGAAAGCCATAGATCCCTTGATCCACGCGAAGAGAAGGGTGACACTGCTGCTACAGATCGGGAGGAAAGCACACGTGCATGCCCCCACTCAAGACGACGACTAAGTCCCCTGGGAGGACTTAGAAGTACCCCAAGATCCATGTCAACACTGGAGAGGAATCCTCAGGTTCTGGCACACAAGATCTTAGGCCCCGGCATCGACGGGGGAGGAATCTCGACAGGCCCCCGAGCAACTCGCATGGGGCCTGGCCTTTCCTGAGGCCACCAGAGCGGGTCCCTGAGGTCCCCGTCATAAGTCGAGAGCACCTGTCGCAACTTGAGAACATCCAGGATGTTCTCCCCTCCAGGCAAGATGAGGCCCATTTCCGCTGAGGCATCTAGAGGCTAATCACACCTAATCTCTGGAACTTCCAATGGGTCCTTCACACCCTTGCTGCAACTCAAGAAGTTCCTCGACATACCCGTCTCCACTCGAGAGGAAGCACGAGAGTCCCGCCCACATCCAGAGGAGTCCAGTTTCCACCTCCTAGCTCGAAAGGAGGGATCCTTTCCCTGCGTGGTCGGGAAAGAATTCCCGGCGTTCCCGTCGCATCTCAAAAAGAGGCGCTCTCCACAGAAAAGGCGAGAGGAACTCCATGGTGGTGCCACCATTCCCAGAGTCCCCCAGATGTCTCAGTCCATTCCAGGGAAACCTGTTTTCCCTGCACTGCCTCGACTTTCAAGCCGAGGATCGACTCACACCACGGTGGCACGTGGGAGAGCCCTGTGGGAAAGCCTCGTGTGAAAGCCTCATGGGAAAGCACCGAGGGAAAGCCACTGATCCCTTGATCCACGGGAAGGGAAGCGTAACACTGCTGCTGCAGTTCGGGAGGAAAGCACACGTGCATGCCCCTACTTGAGACGAGGACTGACTCCCCTAGGGAGACTCCGGAGGTACCCCAAGATCCATGTCAGCACTGGAGAGGAAACCTCAGGTTCCAGAACCGACTTCACATAGGGTCTTAGGCCCCGGCATCGACGGGAGAGGAATCCCGAGAGGCCCCCGAGCAACTCGCATGGGGACTGGCCTTTCCTGAGGCCACCAGAGCGGGTCCCTGAGGTCCCCGTCGTAAGACGAGAGCACCTGCCGCAACTAGAAACAATCCAGGAGGTTGTCCCCTCCAGGCGAGATGAGGCCCATTTCCGCTGAGGCGTCTCGAGGCTAATCACACCTAACCTCTGGAACTTCCAAAGGGTCCTTCACACCCTTGCTGCAACTCAAGAAGTCCACCAATATTCCCGTCTCTACTCGAGAGTAAGCAAGAGAGTCCCGCCCACATCCAGAGGAGCCCCGTTTCCGCCTCCTAGCTAGAGAGGAGGGATCCTTTCCATGCGTGGTCGGGAAAGAATTCCCGGCGTTCTCGTCGCATCTCAAGAGGAGGCGCTCTCCACTGGAAGGCGAGAGGAACTCCCGGGCCTTGCCACTATTCCCAGAGTCCCGCAGATGTCTAAGTCCATTCCAGGGAAATCTGTTTTCTCTCGATTGCCGCGACTTTCAAGCCGAGAATCGACTCACACCACGGTGGCACGTGGGACAGCCCTGTGGGAAAGCCTCGTGGGAAAGCCTCGAGGGAAAGCCACAGATCCCTTGATCCACGCGAAGGGAAGCGTTGCACTGCTGCTACAGCTCGGGAGGAAAGCGCACGTTCAAGCCCCACACAAGACGACGACTAACTCCCCTGGGGAGACTCCAGAAGTACCCCAAGATCCATGTCAGCACTGAAGAGGAAACCTCAGGTTCCGGCACCGACTCCACACAGGGTCTTAGGCCCCGGCATCGACGGGAGAGGAAGCCGGAGAGGCCCCGAGCAACTTGCATGGGGACTGGCCTTTCCTGAGGCCACCAGAGCGGGTCCCTGAGGTCCTCGTAGTAAGTCAGGAGCACCTGCCGCAACTCGAGAAAATCCAGGAGGTTCTCCCCTCCAGGCGAGATGAGGCCCTTTTCCTCTGAGGCGTCTCGAGGCTAACCATACCTAACATCTGGAACTTCCAAAGGGTCCTTCACACCCTTGCTGCAACTCAAGAAGTTCCCCGACATACCTGACTCCACTCGAGAGGAAGCACGTGAATCCCGCCCACATCCAGAGGAACCCCGTTTCCGCCTCATACCTCGAGGTCAGGTATCCTTTCCCTGCATGTTCGGGAAAGAATTCCCAGTGTTCCCGTCGCATCTCATGAGGAGGCGCTCTCCACAGGAAAAGCGGAGGAACTCCAGGGTCGTGCCACCATTCCAAGAGTCCCCCAGATATCTCAGTCTGCCGGGGCCCAGCCCCGCTGGATCCAGGGAATTCGACGGATGGACGGCGTTGTCGTGGAAAGTCTTTTTTATTTATTAATGTAAGATTAGATTTAGAAATTATAGTGTAGTAAGAAGATTAACTGGAGGAAAAGGGCTGAATAGCTTGGTTTACGTGGAAGACCAATAAAATTCCAGACAAGGAATTTTCACCATCTGCGTTGGGCCACCAGCCCCTCCTTGAATATCTAAGGGTGCCTCGCCTTAAGCTCCCTTTCGTGCAGGTCTTAACAGCCAGGCAAGTAAGTAGACCTGGCGAGCCTCCGCGCCCCTGGTGGAGATTCAGCCTGAAGTTAAAGTAAAAAGCAGAGAGAAGGAAAGGGAGAGAAGAAGAAAGAGAGAAAAAGACACAGGGGGAGCCTGAGTCCCAAGAAACCAGGCCGAGAGACTAGTTCGAGAAACTGGTCCGAGAAACTGGCCCCATCCTTTATTGTTCATAAAGCCTTTTATACTTTTGATAAAACATGGAGTTCAATGGGTAACACAAAATTATGTAGCGTTCGCACCCCAGACTCTTTCTGTACATCATTTTGTATACAAAAGGTCTCTGGTGATTTACATTATCTTCTGGCCAAGAGGCTTGTTAAACACTTTTTGGCTCTCTTCCTTAATGAATGTTAATTTTGTTTCCTCTGAAGTGTTTTTCTTTAATCTGCATTTCCTTAAAGCATTAAAGTTACATCTCTATAGAACAAAGGTGCAGTGGGTTATAACAAAGAAGGTACTTAACTCAAAGATCTAATGTTGCTAATACCAGGTCTACTACTTGTTTTTTTAATATACCAACTCTATCTAAAAATAAAGGATATGAAAATTTAGCAGCAAGCATTGACCCAAAAAATGAAACTTTTAATCAGTCCTATTATAAAGATTTTGACTCCTCGGATGCCCCTACATTCCTAGGATGTTTTAAGCTTCCTGTGCCTCCTGGGGAAAGGAGGCCTCAAACAATCACATGCCCAGCTGTAAGAGTCCTGCAGGCAGGCTAGAAACATTCAGAGGGGTTTTTGGATTGAAACACTCTTTCAAATGCAGAAGACTAAAGCCCTGAATTGACTTTTTCCAGAAAATGTCAGAAGAGTGGAAAAGCAGAGCAAAAAAGCCGGCAGATTTTTGTTGGGGTACGTGCGTAGGAACTTCCAGAGGGGTCCCTGAAGTCTGAACACACCATGCCTATGTCAGCTTTCTTCCTCATGACGTTATCACGGGCGGGAGTCCTCATACTGGCTCCCAGCATCAGTCCAATTCAGAGGAACCTGTTTTCCCTGCACTGCCTCGACTTTCACGCTGAGGATCAACTCACACCACGGTGGCACGAGGGAAAGCCCTGTGAGAAAGCCTCGTGGGAAAGCCTCCAGGGAAAGCCACAGATCCCTTGATCCACACGACGGGAAGCGTGAACCTGCTGCTACAGCTCGGGAGGAAAGCACACGTGCGTGCCCTCACTTGAGAGGAGGATTGACTCTCCAGGGGAGACTCCAGAAGAACCCCAATATCCATGTCAGCACTGCAGAGGAAACCTCAGGTTCCGGCCCCGAATCCACACAAGTTGTTCGGCCCGGGCATCAACAGGAGAGTTATCAAGAGAAGCCCCCCAGCATCTGGCATGGGGACTGGCCTTTGATGAAGCCACCAGAGCGGGTCCCTGAGGTCCCCGTCGTAAGTCGGGAGCACCTGAGCAACTCAAGAAAATCCAGGAGGTTCTCCCCTCCAGGCGAGATGAGGCCCATTTTCAATGAGGTGTCTCGAGGCTAATTACATCTAATCTCTGGAACTTCCAAAGGGGTCCTTCACACCCTTGCTGCAACTCAAGAAGTTCCCCGACATTCCCATCTCCACTCGAGAGGAAACACGAGGGTCCTGCCCACATCCAGAGTAGCCCCGTTTCATCCTCCTAGCTAGAGATGAGGGATCCTTTCCCTGCTTGGTCGGGAAAGAACTTCCGGGCATTCCCGTCGCATCTCAGGTGGAGGCGCTCTCCACAGGAAGGGAGAGAGGAACTCCATGGTCGTGCCACCATTCCAAGCGTCCCCAGATGTCTCAGTCCATTCCAGAGGATCTTGTTTTTACAGAGTGCTTAAACTTTCATGCTGAGGATCGCCTCACACCACGGTGGCACGGGGGGACAGCCCTGTGGGAAAGCCTCGTGGGAAATCCTCTAGGAAAAGCCTAGAGGAAAAGCCACAGATCCATTGATTCCACGCGACGGGAAGCATGACACTGCTGCTACAGCTCGGGAGGAAGGAGCATGCGCATGCCCCCACTCGAGACGAGGACTGATTCCCCTTGGGAGACTTCAGAAGTATCCCCAAAAACATGTCAGCACTGGAGAGGAATACTCAGGTTCTGGCCCCCACTCCACCGAAGGTCTTGGGCCCCGGCATCTACCGGTGAGGAATCCCGAGAGGCCCTCTAGCAACTCGCATGGGGACTGGTCTTCCTAAGGCCAACAGAACGGGTCCCTGAGGTCCCCGTCGTAAGTCGAGAGCACCTGCCACAACTCTAGAAAATGAAGGAGATTCTCCCCTTCAGGCGAGATGAGACCCATTTCCACTGAGACGTCTCGAGGCTAATCACACCTAACCTCTGGAACTTCCAAAGGGTCCTTCACACCCTTGTTGCAACTCAAGAAGTTCCAGGAGAGACCCGTCGCCACTACATAGGAATCACCAGGGTACCACCCACATCCAGAGGAGCCCCAATTCCCCTCCTAGCTCAATGTGAGGGATGCTTTCCCCTGATTGGCCGGGAAAGAATTCCTGTCGTACCTGTCGCATCTCAAGAGGAAGGCACGCTCCACAAGAAAGGTGAGAGGAACTCCAGGGTCGTTCCACCATTCCAAGAGTACCCCCAGATGTCTCAGTCCTTTCCAGAGGAACTTGTTTACCCTGCACTGCCTCGACGTTCACGCGGAGGACCGACTCACACGATGGTGGCACGTGGGACAGCCCTGTGGGAAAGCCTCGTGGGAAAGCCTCGAGGGAAAACAAGAAACCCCTTGATCAACCCAACGGGAAATGATTCTGCTCCTAATGCTCGGGAGAAAAGCGCACGTGCATGCCCCCATTGGAGACGAAGATGACTCCCCTGTGGAGACTCCAGTAGTACCCCAAGATCCATGTCAGCACTGGAGAGGAAACCTCAGGTTCGGGCACCGACTCCAAACAAGGTCTTAGGCCCCGTCATCGACCGGAGAGGAATCCCGAGAGGCCCCTTAGCAACTCACAAGTCGACTGGCATTTCCTGAGCGGACCAGAGCGGGTTACATAAGTCCCAGTCGTAACTGGAGAGCACCTGCTGAAACTCGAGAAATCCAGGAGGTTCTCCCCTGCAGGTGAGATGAGGCCCATTTCCGCTGAGGCGTCTCGAGTCTAATCACACCTAACCATTGGAACTTCCAAAGGGTCCTTCAACACCCTTGCTGCAACTCAAGAGTTCCCTGACATACCCGTCTCCACACGAGAGGAAGCACCAGACACCCGCCCACATCCAGAGGAGCCCCGTTTCCGCCTCCTAGCTCGAGAGGAGGGATCCTTTCCCTGCGTAGTCAGGGAAAGAATTCCTGGCGTTGCTGGCGAATCTCAAGAGGAGGCGTTCTCCACAGGAAAGGCGAGAGGAATTCCAGGGTCGTGACACCATTCCAGAGTCCTGCAGATGTCTCAGTCCATTCCAGGGAAACCTGATTTACCTGCACTGCCTCGAATTTCTAGCGAGGATCGACTCACACACGATGGGCACGTGGGACAGCCCGTGGGAAAGCCTCGTGGGAAGCCAGGAGGGAAAGCCACAGATCCTTGATCCATGCAAGGGAAGCGTGACACTGCTGCTGCACCTCGAGAGGAAAGCGCACGTGCATGCCCCCCACTCGAGACGAGGACTGACTCCCCTGGGAGACTCCAGAAGTACCCCAAGATCCATGTCAGCACTGAAGAGGAAACTTCATGTTCCCGGCACCGACTCCACACAGGGTCTTAGGCCCCGGCATCCA
>NW_017193132.1:0-9956 GCF_001704415.2 Capra hircus
GGGACTCTGGGAATGGTGGCACGCCTCCTCTCGCCTTTCCTGTGGAGAGCGCCTCTTGAATGCGAGGGAACGCCCGGAATTCTTTCCCGACACGCAGGGAAAGGATCCCTCCTCTCGAGCTAGGAGCGGAAACGGGGCTCCTCTGGATGTGGGCGGACTCTCGTGCTTCCTCTCGAGTGGAGACGGGTATGTCGGGTACTTCTTGAGTTGCAGCAAGGGTGTGAAGGACCCTTTGGAAGTTCCAGATATTAGAGGTAATTAGCCTAGTGACGCATCAGCAGAAATGGGCCTCATCTCGCCTGGAGTTGAGAACCTCCTGGATTTTTCTCGAGTTGCGGCAGGTGCTTTCGACTTACCACCGGGACCTCAGGGACCCGCTCTGTTGGCCTCAGGAAAGGCCAGTCCCCATGCGAGTTGCTCGGGGCCTCTCGGGATTCCTCTCCCATCGATGCCGGGGCCTAAGATCTTGTGTGGAGTCGGTGCCGGAACCTGAGGTTTCCTCTCCAGTGCTGACATGGATCTTGGAGTACTTCTGGAGTCTCCCCAGGGGCGTCAGTCCTCGTCTCGAGTGGGGGCATGCACGTGCGCTTTCCTCCCGCGCTGTAGCAGCAGTGTCGCACTTCCCTTCGCGTGGATCAAGGGATCTGTGGCTTTCCCTCGAGGCTTTCCCACGAGGCTTTCCCACGAGGCTTTCCTACAGGGTTGTCCCACGTGCCACCGTGGTGTGAGTCGATCCTCAGCTTGAAAGTCGAGGCAGTGCAGGGTAAAACAGGTTTCCCTGGAACGGACTGAGACATCTGGGGGACTCTGGAATGGTGACACGACCCTGGCAGTTCCTCTCGCCTTTCCTGTGCAGAGCGCCTCCTCTTGGATGCGACGGGAATGCTGGGAATTCTTTCCCAACCACGCAGGTAAAGGATCCCTCCTCTCGAGCTATGGAGGCGGAAACGGGGCATCCTCTGGATATGGCGGGACTCTAGTGCTTCCTCTCGAGTGGAGACGGGTATGTCGGGGAACTTCTTGAATTGCAGCAAGGGTGTGAAGGACCCTTTGGAAGTTCCAGAGGTTAGGTGTGATTAGCCTCGAGACGACTCGGTGGAAATGGGTCTCATCTGGCCTGGAGGGGAGAACCTCCTGGATTTTCTCGAGTTGCTGGCAGGTGCTCTCGACTTATGTACGGGGACCTCAGGCCAACCGCTCTGGTGGCCTCATGAAAGGCCAGACCGCATGCGAGTTGCTCAGGGGCCTCTCGGGATTCCTCTCCCGTCGATGCCAGGGCCTAAGACCTTGTGTGGAGTCGGTGCCGGAACCTGAGGATTCCTCTCCAGTGCTGACATGGATCTTGTGGTACTTCTGGAGTCTCCCCAGGGGAGTCAGTCCTCGTCTCCGAGTGGGGGCATGCACGTGTCTCTTTTCTCCCGAGCTTTAGAAGCAGTGTCACGCTTCCCTTCCGAATGGATCACGGGATCTGAGGCTTTCCCTCGAGGCTTTCCCATGAGTCTTTCCCACGAGGCGTTCCCACAGGGCTATCCCACATGCCACCGTGGTGTGAGTCGATCCTCCGCTTGAAAGTCGAGGCAGTGTAGGGAAAACAGTTTTCCCTGGAATAGGACTGAGACATCTGGGGGACTCTGGGAATGGTGGCACGACCGCTGGCAGTTCCACTCGCCTTTCCGGTGGAGAGCGCCTCCTGTCTTGAGAATGCGGACGGGAATACTGGGAATTCTTTCCCGAACACACAGGGAAAGGATCCCTCCTCTCGAGCTATGAGGCGGAAATGGGGCTCCTCTGGATGTGGGCGGGACTCTCGTGATTCCTCTCGAGTGGAGACGGGTATGTCGGGAACTTCGTTGAGTTGCAGCAAGGGTGTGAAGGACCCTTTGGAAGTTCCAGAGGTTAGGTATGATTGCCTCGAGACGCCTCAGCGGAAATGGGCCTCATCTCGCCTGGAGGGGAGAACCTCCTGGATTTTCTCGAGTTGCGGAAGGTGCTCTCGATTTACGACGGGGACCTCAGGGAACGGCTCTGGTGGCCTCAGGAAAGGCCAGTCCCCATGCGCGTTGCTCGGGGGCCTCTCGGGATTCCTCTCCCGTCGATGCTGCGGGCCTAAGACTCGTGTGGAGTCGGTGTCGGAACCTGAGGATTCCTCTCCAGTGCTGACTTGGATCTTGGGGTACTTCTGGAGTTTCCCCAGTGGAGTCAGTCCTCGTTTCGAGTGGGGGCATGGACGTGTGCTTTCCTCCCGAGCTGTTGCAGCAGTGTCCCGCTTCCATTTGCGTGGATCAAGGGATGTGTGGCTTTCCCTCGAGGCTTTCCCACGAGGCTTTCCCACGAGGCTTTCCCACAGGGCTGTCCCAAGTGCCACCGTGGTGTGAGCGATTCTCGGCTTGAACGTCGAGGCAGTGCAGGGAAAACAGGTTTCCCTGGAATAGACTGAGACATCTGGGGGACTCTGTGAATGGTGGCACGACCCTGGAGTTCCTCTCTCCTTTCCTGTGGAGAGCAGCCTCCTCTTGAGATGCGACGGGAACACCAGGGAATTCTTTCCCGACCACGCAGGGAAAGGATCCCTCCTCTCGAGCTAGGATGCGGAAACGGGGCTCCTCTGGATGTGGGCGGGACTCTCGTACTTCCTCTCGAGTGGAGACGGGTATGTCGGGGAACTTCTTGAGTTGCAGCAAGGGTGTGAAGGACCCTTTGGAAGTTCCAGAGGTTAGGTGTGATTAGCCTCGAAACGCCTCAGCGGAAATGGGCCTCATCTCGCCTGGAGGGTAGAACCTCCTGGATTTTCTCGAGTTGGAGTAGGTGCTCTCGAATTACGATGGGGACCTCAGTGACGCGCTCTGGTGGCCTCAGGAAAGGCCAGTCCCCATGCGAGTTGCTCGGTGGCCTCTCGGGATTCCTCTCCCTTTGATGCTGGGGCCTAAGACCTTGTGTAGAGTCGGTGCCGGAACCTGAGGATTCCTCTCCAGTGCTGACATGGATCTTGGGGTACTTCTGGAGTCTCCCCAGGGGAGTCAGTCCTCGTCTCTAGTGGGGCATGCACATGCGCTTTCCTCCCGAGCTGTAGCAGCAGTGTCACGCTTCCCTTCGCGTGGATCAAGGGATCTGTGGCTTTCCCTCTAGGCTTGCCCACGAGGCTTTCCCACGAGGCTTTCCCAAAGGGCTGTCCAAGTGACACCGTGGTGTGAGTCAATCCTCGGCTTGAAAGTCGAGGCAGTGCAGGGAAAACAGGTTTCCCTGGAATGGACTGAGACATCTGGGGGACTCTGGGAATGGTGGTACGACCCTGGAGTTCCTCTCACCTTTCCTGTGGAGAGTACCTCCTCTTGAGATGTGACGGAAACACCAGGAATTCTTTCCCGACCACGCAGGGAAAGGATCCCTCCTCTCGAGCTAGGAGGCGGAAACGGGGCTCCTCTGGATGTGGGCGGGACTCTCGTGCTTCCTCTCGTAGTGGAGACGGGTATGTCGGGGAACTTCTTGAGTTGCAGCAAGGGTGTGAAGGACCCTTTGGAAGTTCCAGAGGTTAGGTGTGATTAGCCTCGAGACGCATCAGCGGAAATGGGCCTCATCTCGCCTGGAGGGCAGAACCTCCTGGATTTTCTCGAGTTGCAGGCAGGTGCTCTCGACTTACACCGGGGACCTCAGGGACCCGCTCTGGTGGCCTCAGGAAAGGCCAGTCCCCAATGCGAGTTGCTCGGGGGCTCTCGGGATTCCTTCTCCCGTCGATGCTGGGGACCTAAGACCTTTTGTGGAGTCGGTGCCGGAACCTGAGGATTCCTCTCCAGTGCTGACATGGATCTTGGGTACTTCTGGAGTCTCCCCAGGGGAGTCAGTCGTCGTATCGAGTGGGGGCATGGACGTGCGCTTTCCTCCCGAGCTGTAGCAGCAGTGTCACGCTTCCCTTCGCGTGGATTAAGGGATCTGTGGCTTTTCGGCTCCGAGGCTTTCCCACAGGGCTGTCCCACGTGCCACCGTGGTGTGAGTCGATCCTCGGCTTGAAAGTCGAGGCAGTGCAGGGAAAACACGTTTCCCTGGAATGGACTGAGATATCTGGGGGACTCTGTGAATGGTGGCACGACCCTGGAGTTCCTCTCGCCTTTCCTGTGCAGAGCACCTCCTCTTGAAATGCGTTGGGAATGCTGGGAATTCTTTCCGGAACAGGCAGGGAAAGGATCCCTCCTCTGGAGCTATGAGGCAGAAATGGGGCTCCCCTGAATGTAGGCGGGACTCTCGAGTTTCCTCTCGAGTGGAGACGGGTATGTCGGGGAACTTCTTGAGTTGCAGCAAGGGTTTGAAGGACCCTTTGGAAGTTCCAGAGTTTAGGTGTGATTAGCCTTGACGCCTCAGCGGAAATGGGCCTCATCTCGCCTGGAGGCGAGAACCACCTGGATTTGCTCGAGTTGCGGCAGGTGCTCTCGTCTTACGACGGGGACCTCATGGACCTGCTCTGGTGGCCTCAGGAAAGGACAGTCCCATCGAGTTGCTCGGGGGCTCTCTGGATTCCTCTCCCATCGATGCCGGGGCCAAAGATCTTGTGTGGTATTCGGTGCCGGAACCTGAGGATTCCTCTCCAGTGCTGACATGGATCTTGGGTACTTCTGGAGTCTCCCAGGGGAGTCAGTCCTCGTCTCGAGTGAGGGCATGCATGTGCCCTTTCCTCCCGAGCTGTAGCAGCAAGTGTCACGCTTCCCTTCGCGTGGATCAAGGCATCTGGCTTTCGGGCTTTCCACGTCCGAGGCTTTCCCACTGGTCTGTCCCACGTGCCACCGTAGGTGTGAGTGATCCTCGGCTTGAAAGGTCGAGGCAGTGCAGGGAAAACAGGTTTGCCCCGGAATGGACTGAGATATCTGGGGGACTCTGGGAATGGTGGCACGACCCTGGAGTTCCTCTCGCCTTTCCTGTGGAGAGCACCTCCTCTTGAGATGTGACGGGAATGCCGGGAATACTTCACCGAACACGCAGGTGAAAGGATCCATCCTCTCGAGGTAGAAGGCGGAAACGGGGTTCTTCTGGATGTGGGCGGGACTCTCCTGCTTTCTCTCAAGTGGAGACGAGTAGTCGGGGAACTTCTTGAGTTGCAGCAAGGGTGTGAAGGACCCTTTGGAAGTTCCAGAGGTTTAGGTGTGATGTGCCTCGAGTCGCCTCAGCGGAAATGGGCCTCATCTCACCTGGACGGGAGAACCTCCTGGATTTTCTCGAGTTGCGGCAGGTGCTCTCGAACTTACGACGGGGACCTCAGGGACCCGCTCTGGTGGACTCAGGAAAGGCCAGTCCACCATTCGAGTTGCTCGGGGGTCCTCTCGGGATTCCTCTCCCGTCGTTGCGGGGCCTAAGATCTTGTGTGGAGTGGGTGCCGGAACCTGAGGATTTCTCTCCAGTGCTGACATGGATCTTGGGGTACTTCTGTAGTCTCCCAGTGCACTCCAGTCCTCGTCTTGAGTGGGGGCATGCACGTGCGCTTCCTCCCGAGCTGTAGGAGCAGAGTGACGCTTCCCTTCGCGTGGATCAAGGGATCTGCTGGCTTTCCCTCGAGGCTTTCCCACGAGGCTTTCCACGAGGCTTTCCCACAGGGCTGTCCCAACGTGCCACCGTGGTGTGGGGCGATTCTCGGCTTGAACGTCGAGGCAGTGCAGGGAAAACAGGTTTCCCTGGAATGGACTGAGACATCTGGGGGACTCTGGGAATGGTGGCACGACCCTGGAGTTCCTCTCTCCTTTCCTGTGGAGAGCTCCTCCTCTTGAGATGCGACGGGAACGACGGGAATTCTATCCCGACCACGCAGGGAAAGGATCCCTTCTCTCGAGCTAGGATGCGGAAACGGGGCTCCTCTGGATGTGGGCGGGACTCTCGTACTTCCTCTCGAGTGGAGACGGGTATGTCGGGGAACTTCTTGAGTTGCAGCAAGGGTGTGAAAGGACCCTTTGGAAGTTCCAGAGGTTAGGTGTGATTAGCCTCGAAACGCCTCAGCGGAAATGGGCCTCATCTCGCCTGGAGGGGAGAACCTCCTGGATTTTCTCAAGTTGCAGCAGGTGCTTTCGACCTACGATGGGAACATCAGGAACCCGCTTTGGTGGCCTCAGGAAAGGCCAGTCCCCATGCGATTTGCTCGGGGCCTCTCCGGGAATCCTCTCCCGTCGTTGCCGGGGCCTAAGATCTTGTGTGGAGTGGGTGCCGGAACCTGAGGATTCCTCTCCCAGTGCTGACATGGATCTTGGGGTACTTCTGGAGTCTACCAAGGGGAGTCCAGTCCTCGTCTCGAGGGGGGGCATGCACGTGCGCTTTCCTACCGAGCTGTAGCAGCAGTGTCGCGCTTCCCTTCCCGTGGATCAAGGGATCTGTGGCTATCCCTCGAGGCTTTACCACGAGGCTTTCCCACGAGGCTTTCCCACAGGGCTGTCCCACGTGCCACCGGGGTGTGAGTCGATCCTCGGCTTGAAAGTCGAGGCCAGTGCAGGGAAAACAGGTTTCCCTGGAATGTAATGAGACATCTGGGGGACTCTGGGAATGGTGGCATGACCCTGGAGTTCCTCTCGCCTTTCCTGTGGAGAGCGCCTCCCTTGAGATGCGATGGGAACTCCACGGAATTCTTTCCGCGACCACGCAGGGTAAGGATCCCTCCTCTCGAGCTAGGGGTCGGAAACGGGGCTCCTCTGGATTTGGGCGGGACTCTCGTGCTTCCTCTCGAGTGGAGACGGGTATGTCGGGGAACTTCTTGAGTTGCAGCAAGGGTAGGAAGGACCCTTTGGAAGTTGCCAGAGGTTAGATGTGTTTAGACTACAGACGCCTCAGCAAAATGGGCCTCATCTCGCCTGGAGGGGAGAACCTCCTGGATTTTCTAGAGTTGCAGCAAGTGCTCTCGACTTACGACGGGGACCTCAGGGACCCGCTGTGGTGGCCTCAGTAAAGGCCAGTTCCCATGCGAGTTGCTCGGGGGCCTCTCGGGATTCCGCTCCCGTCGATGCCGGGCCTAAGATCTTGTGTGGAAGTTGGTGCCGGAACCTGAGGATACCTCTCCAGTGCTGACATGAATCTTTTGGTACGTCTAGAGTCTCCCCAGGGGAGTCAGTCCTCGTCTCGAGTGGGGCATTCACGTGTGCTTCTCCTCCCGAGCTCTAGCAGCAGTGTCCACGCTTCCCTTCACGTGGATCAATGGATCAGGGGCTTTCCCTCGAGGCTTTCCCACGAGGCTTTCCCACAGGGCTGTCCCACGTGCCACCGTGGTGTGAGTCGATCCTCGGCTTGAAAGTCGAGGCAGTGCAGGGAAAACAGGTTTCCCTGTAATGGACTGAGACATCTGGGGGACTCTGGGAATGGTGGCACGACCCTGGAGTTCCTCTCGCCTTTCCTGTGGAGAGCGCCTCCTCTTGAGTTGCGACGGGTAACGCCGGGAATTCTTTCCCCAGCACGCAGGGAAAGGATCCCTCCTCTCGAGCTAGTAGTCGGAAACGGGGCTCCTCTGGATGTGTGGCAGAACTCTCGTGCTTCCTCTCAGGTGGAGACGGGTATGTCGGGGAACTTCTTGAGTTGCAGCAAGGGTGTGAAGAACCCTTTGGAAGTTCCAGAGGTTAGGTGTGATTTAGCCTCGAGACGCCTGAGCAGAAATGGGCCTCATCTTGCCTGGAGGAGGGAACCTCCTGGATTTTCTCAAGTTGCGGAAAGTGCTCTCAACTTACGACGGGGACCTCAGGGACCCGCTCTGGTGGCCTCAGGAAAGGCCAGTACCCATGCGAGTTTCTCGGGGACCTCTCGGGATTCCTCTCCCGTCTATGCCGGGGCCTAAGATCTTGTGTGGAGTCGGTGCCGGAACCTGAGGATTCCTCTCCAGTGCTGACATGGATCTTGGATACTTCTGGTAGTCTCCCAGGGGAGTCAGTCCTCGTGTCGAGTGGGGGCATGCAAGTGCGCTTTCCTCCCGAGCTGTAGCCGCAGTTTCGCGCTTCTCTTCCTAGTGGATCAAGGATCTGTGGCTTTCCCTCGAGGCTTTCCCACGAAGCTTTCCAAGGAGGCTTTCCCACAGGGCTGTGCGACGTGCCACCTGTGGTGTGAGTCGATCCTCGGCTTGAATGTCGAGGCAGTTCAGGGAAAACAGTTTTCCCTGGAATGGACTGAGACATCTGGGACTCTGGGAATGGTGGCATGACCCTGGAGTTCCTCTCGCTTTTCTGTGGAGAGCGCCTCCTTTTGCGATGCGACGGAATGCCGGGAATTCATTCCCGAAACACAGGGAAGGATCCCTCCTCTCGAGCTAGGAGGCGGTAATGGGGCTCCTCTGGATGTGGGCAGGAGTCTCGGGCTTCCTATCGAGTGGAGACGGGTATGTCGGGGAACTTCTTGAGTTGCAGCAAGGGTGTGAAGGACCCTTTGGAAGTTCCAGAGGTTAGATGTGATTAGCCTCGAGACGCCTCAGCGGAAATGGGCCTCATCTCGCCTGGAGGGGAGAACCTCCTGGATTTTCTCGAGTTGCGGCAGGTGCTCTCGTCTTACGAAGGGGACTTCAGGGACCCGCTCTGGTGGCCTCAGGAAAGGCCATTCCCATGCGAGTTGCTCGGGGCCTCTCGGGATTCCTCACCCGTCGATGCCGGGGCCTAAGATCTTGTGAGGAGTCGGTGCCGGAACCTGAGAATTCCTCTCAGTGCTGACATGGATCTTGGGGTACTTCTGGAGTCTCCCCAGGGGAGTCAATCCTCGTCTCGAGTGGGGCATGCACGTGCGCTTTCCTTCGAGCTGTAGCAGCAGTGTCGCTCTTCCTTCCGTGTATCAAGGATCTGTGTCTTTCCATTGAGGCTTTCCCACGAGGCTTTCCCACGGGCTTTCCAACAGGGCTTTCCCACGTGCCACCGTGGTGTGAGTCTATCCTCGCCTTGAAAGTCGAGGCAGTGCAGGGAAAACAGGTTTCCCTGGAATGGACTGAGACATCTGGGGTAATCTGGGAATGGTGGCACGACCCTGGAGTTCTTTCTCGCTTTTCCTGTGGATATCGCTCCTCTTGATATGCGACGGGAACGCCGGGAATTATTCCCTACGACGCAGGAAAGGATCCTCCTCTCGAGCTAGGAGGCGGAAACGGGGCTCCTCTGGATGTGGGCGGACTCTCGTGCTTCCTCTCGAGTGGAGACGGGTATGTCGGGGGAACTTCTTGAGTTGCAGCAAGGGTGTGAATTACCCTTTGGAAGTTCCAGATGTTAGATATGATTAGCCTGGAGACGCTTCAGCGGAAATGGGCCTCATCTCGCTGGAGGGGAGAACCTCCTGGATTTTCTCGAGTTGCGGAGGGTGCTCTCGACTTACGACGGGGACCTAAGGGACCCGCTCTGGTGGCCTCAGGAAAGGCCAGTCCCATGCGAGTTTCTCGGGGGCCCCTCCCGGGATTCCTCACCCGTCCATGCCGGGGGCATAAGACCTTGTGCGGAGTCGGTGCTGGAACCTGAGGATTCCTCTCCAGTGCTGACATGGATCTTGGGTTACTTCTGGGAGTCTCCCCAGGGGAGTCAGTCCTCGTCTCGAGTGGGGCATGCACGTGCGATTTCCTCCCGAGCTGTAGCAGCAGTGTCATGCTTCCTTCGCTTGGATCAAGGATCTGTGCTTACCCTCTAGGCTTTCCTCGAGGCTTTCCCACGAGGCTAACCCACAGGGCTGTCCCACGTGTCACCGTGGTGTGAGTTGATCCTCGGCTTGAAAGTCGAGGCAGTGCAGGGAAAACAGGTTTTCCCTGGAATGGACTGAGACATCTGGGGGCCTCTGGGAATGGTGGCACGACCCTGGAGTTCCTCTCGCCTTTCCTGTGGAGAGCGCCTCCTCTTGAATTGCGACGGGACGCCGTGAATCTTTTCCGACCACGCAGGGAAAAGATGCCTCCTTTCGACCTAGGAGGCGGAAACGGGGCTCCTCTGAATGTGGGCGGAATCTCGTGCTTCCTCTCGATTGGAGACGGGTATGTCGGGGAACTTCTT
>NW_017193133.1:0-9954 GCF_001704415.2 Capra hircus
CCCTGAATAATGACCTCCAAGAAGCGCTTTTCCAACTGGCTGAGACGTGGAGTTCTCAGGATGCAGGGAAAGCGAGTGTCCTTTGGGGAAGCAAAGGCAGTCACCTGTTATCATGACTTACTAGAATAGTAGGTACCTTCTCCGCTTGGGCAGAGGCCTTCCCTACCTGATCTGAAAAGAAAACGAAGTAGCACACTGATTTGAAAATAATTCCCAGACTTGGTTTCAACCAGTATAGAATCCGACAATGGCCCTGTCTTTGTAGCCGCGTTAATTAACAGGTATGTGAGCTCTAAATATCAGTGGAAATTACATACAGCATATAGGCCCCAGTGTTCTGGAATGGTGGAAAGAAACAACCAAACTCTTGAGAGACACTTTCAAAATGGATCATAGAGACTGACTGTACGTGGATGGGCTTGCTTCCGGCAGACTTACTCATATTACGGGTAACCGCACGTTCCCACAGTTGTTTGTCCTTATGAAATTTTCTATGGGAGACCCCCTCCCACAGTGAGGCAGGTGTTAGCAGATTTGCCACAAGTAAGGGGTGGGATTTCACAGCAGATGGAACAATTAGGTAAGGTAATAAATCAGGTAACTAAGTTTGTATAAAAAAGAATATCATTCCCCCTTGAGGAACAGATTCATGAATTTGTGCTCAGTGATCAGGTGTGGCTCAATGACTGGAAACACAATTCCTTGGCCTGACATCGGAAAGGTCCTTATACTGTTGTTTTAGCCACAATTCTGAAAGAGATGGGAATACCAGACCACCTAATCCTGCCTCTTGAGAAATCTGGATGAAGGTCAGGAAGCAACACTTAGAGCAGGACATGGAACAACAGACTGGTTCAAAAAGGAAAAGGAGTATGTCAAGGCTGTATATTGTCACCCGTGTTTATTTAACTTCTATGCAGAGTACATCATGAAAAATGCTGGGATGGAAGATACATAAGCTCGAATCAAGATTGCCGGTAGAAATATCAATCAACTTAGATATGCAGATGACACCACCATTATGGCAGAACGTGAAGAGGAACGGGTATGTCGGGGAACTTCTTGAGTTGCAGTAAGGGTGTGAAGGACCCATTGGAAGTTCCAGAGGTTAGGTGTGGTTAGTCTCGAGATGCCTCAGCGGAAATGGGCCTCATGTCGCCTGGAACGGAGAGGCTCCTGGATATTCCCGAGTTTCAGCAGGTGCTCTCGAGTTACGACGGGGATTCAGGGACCTGCTCTGGCGGCCGCAGGAAAGGCCAGTTATCATGCGTGTTGCTAGGGGGGCCTCTCGTGATTCCTCTCCCGTCGATGCCGGGGGCGTAAGACCTTGTGTGGGAGTCGGGGCCGGAAGCTGAGGATTCCTCTCCAGTGCTGGACATGGATTTTGGGGGTACTTCTGAAGTCTCCACAAAGGAGTCAGGCCCTCGTCTCGAGTGGGGGCATGAGCGTGCCCTTTCCTCCCATGGCTGTAGCAGCCAGTGTCACGCTTCCCCTTGCGTGGACCAAGGGATCTGTGGCTTTCCCTCGAGTCTTTCCCACGAGGCTTTCCCACAGGGCTGTCCCACGTGTCACGGTGGTGTGGGTCGATCCTCGGCGTGAAAGCCCAGGCAGTGCAGGGAAAACAGGTTCCTGTGGAACGGACTGAGATATCTGGGGGAGTCTTGGAAATGGTGGCACGACCCTGCAGTTCCTCTCCCCTTTCCTTTGGAGAGCGCCTCCTCTTGAGATGCGATGGGAATGCCGGGAATTCTTTCCCGACCAAGCAGGGAAAGGATCCGTCCTCTTGAGCTACGAGCCGGAAACGGAGCTCCTCTGGATGTGGCCGGGACCCTCGTGCTTCCTCTTGAGTGGAGACGGGTATGTTGGGGAACTTCTTGAGTTGCAGCATGGCTGTGAAAAACTCTTTGGAAGTTCCAGAGGTCAAGTGTGATTAGCCTCGAGACACCTCAGTGGAAACGGGCCTCATCTCGCCTGCAGGGGAGAACCTCCCTGGATTTTACCGAGTTGCGGCAGGTGCTGTTGACTTACGACGGGGACCTCATGGACCCGCTCTGGTGACCTCAGGAAAGGCCAGTCCCCATGCGAGTTGCTAGAGGGCCTGTCGCTGTTCCTCTCCCATTGATGCCAGGGCCTAAGACCTTGTGTGGAGTCGGGGCCGGAACCTGAGGATTCTTCTCCAGGGCTGACATGCATCTTGGGGGTACTTCTGGAGTCTCCCCAGGGGAGTCAGTCCTCGTCTCGAGTGGGGGCATGCACGTGCGCTTTCCTCCCGAGCTGTAGCAGCAGTGTCACGCTTCCCGTCGCGTGGATCAAGGGATCTGTGGCTTTCCCTCGAGGCTGTCCCATGAGGCTTTCCCACAGGGCTCTCCCACGTGCCACCGTGGTGTGAGCCGATCCTCGGCATGAAAGTCGAAGCAGTGCAGGGAAAACAGGATCCTCTGGAATGGACGGAGACATCTGGGGGCACTTGGAATGGTGGCACGACCCATGAGATCCTCTCGCCTTTCCTGTGCAGCGCGCCTCCTCTTGAGATGCGTCGGAAACGTTGGGAATTCTTTCCCGAAGAAGCAGGGAAGGATCCGTCATGTCGAGATTGGAGGCGGAAACGGAGCTCCTCTGGAGGAGGCCGGACCCTCGTGCTTCCTCTGGAGTGGAGACGGGTATATCGGGGAATCTCCTGAGTTGTAGCAAGGGTGTGTAGGACCCTTTGGAAGTTCCAGAGTTTAGGTGTGATTACTCTCGAGACGCCGCAGAGAAAATGGGCCTCATCTCGACTGGAGCAGAGAACCTCCTGGATTTTTCTCGAGTTGGGGCAGGTGCTCTCAACATACGACCGTGACCTCAGGGACAGTGTAGCAGATGTGTCACGCTTCCCTTCGCGGGGATCAAGGGATCTGTGGCTTTCCCACGAGGCTTTCCCAAGGGCTGTGCCACGTGCCACCATGGTGTGAGTGGATCCTCGGCGTGAAAGTCGAGGCATTGCGGGGAAAACAGGTTCCTCTGAAATGGACTGAGATATCTGGGGGACTCTTGGAATGGTGGCACACTCTGGAGTTCCTCTCGCCTTTCCTATTGAGAGCCCTTCCTCTTGAGAGGCCACGGGAACGCTGAAAAATCTTTCTTGACTAAGAAGGATAGGATCCCTAATCTCGAGCTACCAGGCGGAAACGGGGTTCCTCTGGATGTGGGCGGGACCCTCGTGCTTACTCTCGAGTGGAGACGGGTATGTCGGGGAACTTCTTGAGTTGCAGCAAGGACCCTTTTGAATTTCCAGAGTTTAGTTGTGATGAGCCTCCAGACGCCTCAGAGGAAATGGGCCTCATCTTGCCTGGAGCGGAGAACCTCCCTGGATTTTCTAAAGATGGGCAGGGTCTCTTGAGTTATGACGGGGACCACAGGGACCCGCTCTGGTGGCCTCAGGAAAGGCCAGTGCCCATGGGAGTTGCAAGGGGGGCCTTTCGGGATTCCTCTCCCCGTCGATGTCGGGGCCTAAGACCTTGTGTGGAGTCGGGGCTAAACCTGAGGATTCCTCTCCAGTGCTGACATGGATCTTGGGGTACTTCTGGGAGTCTCTCCTGGGGAGTCAGCGCTCATCTCGTGTGGGGGCATGCACGTGAGCTTTCCTCACGAACTGTAGCAGCAGTGTCACACTTCCCATCGCGGGGATCAAGGGATCTGTGGCTTTCCCTCGAGGCTTTCCGACGAGGCTTTCCCACAGGGCTGTCCCACGTGGGACATGCCATGGTGGAGTGAGTGGATCCTCGGCGTGAAAGTAGAGGCAGTGCAGGGAAAACAAGTTCCTCTGGAATGGACTGAGACATCTGGGGGTCCCTTGGAATTGTGGCACGACTCTGGGGTTTCTCTTGCTTTTCCTATTGAGAGCGCCTCTTCTTGAGATGCGACGGGAAAGCCGGGAAATCTTTCCAGACGAAGCAGGAAAAGAATCCCTAATCTCAAGCTACGAGGTGGAAACCAGGCTCCTCTGGATGTGGGCGGGACCGTCGTGCTTCCTCTCGAGTGGAGACTGGTATGTCGGAGAACTTCTTGAGTTGCAGCAAGCGTGTGAAGGACCCTTTGGAAGTTCCAGAGGTGAGGTGTGATTAGCCTCGAGACGCCTCAACGGAAATGGGCCTCATCTCGCCTGGAGGGGAGAACCTCCTGGATGTTCTCGAGTTGCTGCAGGTGCTCTCGACTTAAGACGGGGACCTCAGGGACCCGATCTGGTGGCCTCAGAAAAGGCCAGTCCCCATGCGAGTAGCTCAGGGGCCTCTTGGGATTGCTCTCCCTTCGATGCCAGGGCCTAAGACCTTGTGTGGAGTCGGTGCTAGAACCTGAGGATTCCTCTCCAGTGCTGACATGGATCTTAGGGTACTTCTGGAGTCTCCCCAGCGGAGTCAGTCCTCGTCTCGAGTGGGGGCATGCACGTGCGCTTTCCTCCCGAGCTGTAGCAGCAGTGTCACGCTTCCCTTCGCGTGAACCAAGGGATCAGGGGCTTTCCCTCGAGGCTTTCCCACGAGGTTTTCACACGAGGCTTTCCCACAGGGCTGTCCCAAGTGCCACCGTGGTGTGAGTCCATTCTTGGCTAGAAAGTCGAGGCAGTGCAGGGAAAACAGGTTTCCCTGGAATGGACTGAGACATCTGGGGGACTCTGGGAATGGTGGCACCACCCTGGAGTTCCTCTCGCCATTCCTGTGGAGAGCGCCTCCTCTTGAGATGCGACGGGAACGCCGGGAATTCTTTCCCGACCACGCAGGGAAAGGATCCCTCCTCTCGAGCTAGGAGGCGGAAACGGGGCTCCTCTGGATGTGGGCGGGACTCTCGTGCTTCCTCTCGATTGGAGTCGGATATGTCGGGGAACTTCTTGAGTTGCAGCAAGTGTGTGAAGGACCCTTTGGAAGTTCCAGAGGTTAGGTGTGATTAGCCTCGAGACGCCTCAGCGGAAATGGGGCCTCATCTCGCCTGGAGGGGAGAACCTCCTGGATTTTCTCGAGTTGCGGCAGGTGCTCTCGACTTACGACGGGGACCTCAGGGACCCGCTCTGGTGGCCTCAGAAAAGGCGAGTCCGCATGCGAGTTGCTCGGGGGCCTCTCGGGATTCCTCTCCCATCCATGCCGGGGCCAAAGACTGCCGGGAGCCAGTGTGAGGAAGCCCGCCCGAGACAAGGTTATGAGGAAGGAAGCTGACATACGCAAGGCGTGCTCAGACTTCAGGGACCCCTCTGGAAATTTTTAAGCATGTACCCCAACAAAAATCTGCCGGTTGTTGTGCTCTGCTTTTTCACTCTTCTGACCTTTTCTGGAAAAAGTCAATTCAGTCCGTTAGTCTTCTGCATTTGAAAGAGTGTTTCAATCCAAAAACCCTCTGATTTCTTTCTAGCCTGCCTGTAGTACTCGTACAGCTGCGCTTGTGATTGTTTGAGGCCTCCTGACCGCAGGAGGCACTGGAAGCTTAAATTATCCTAGGAATGCAGGAGCTTCCGAGGAGTCAAAATCTTTAGAATAGGACTGATTAAAAGTTTCATTTTTTGGGTCAATGCTTGCTGCCAAATTTTCATATCCTTTATTTTTAGATATAGTTGGTATATAGAAAAACAAGTAGTAGACCTGGTATTAGCAACATTAGATCTTTGAGTTAAGTACCTTCTTTGTTATAACCCACTGCACCTTTGTTCTATAGAGATTTAACTTTAATGCTTTAAGGAGATGCAGATTAAAGAAAAACACTTCAGGGGAAACAAAATTAACATTCATTAAGGAAGAGAGCCAAAAAGTGTTAACAAGCCTCTTGGCCAGAAGATAATGTAAATCACCTGAGACCTTTTGTATACAAAATGATATACAGAAAGAATCTGGGTTGCGAACACCACATAATTTTGTGTTATCCATTGATCTCCATGTTTTATCAAAAGTATAAAAGGCCTTCTGAACAATAAAGGAGGAGGCCAGGGGCCGGGGGCCAGTTTCTCGGACCAGCTTCTCGAACTAGTCTCTCAGCCTGGTTTCTTGGGACTCTGGCTCGCCCCGTGTCTTTCTCTCTCTTTCTTCTTCTCTACCTTTCCTTCTCTCTGCTCTTTACTTTAAGTTCAGGCTGAATCTCCAACTGGAGTGCGGAGGCTTGCCAGGTCTACTTACTTGCCCTGGCTGTTAAGACCCGCACGAAAGGGAGCTTAAGGCGAGGCACCGTTAGATATTCCAGCGGGCGCCGGTGGCCCAACGTAGGTGGTGCAAATTCCTTGTCTGGAATTTTATTGGCCGTCCGCGTATACCAAGCTATTCAGCCCTCTTCCTCCACTTAATCTTCTTACTACACTATAGTTTCCGAATCTAATCTTACATTAATAAATAAACAAGTCTTTCCACACCAACGCCGTCCACCCTTCGAATTCCCTGGATCCACCGGGGCTGGACCCCGGCATAAGACCTTGAGTGGAGTCGGTGCCGAAATCTGAGGATTCCTCTCCAGTGCTGACATGGATCTTGGGGTACTTCTGGAGTCTCCCGAGGGGAGTCAGTCCTCGTCTCGAGTGGGGGCATGCACGTGCGCTTTCCTCCGAGCTGTAGCAGCAGTGTCACGCTTCCCTTCGCGTGGATCAAGGGATCTGTGGCTTTCCCACTAGGCTTTCCCACAGGGCTGTCCCACGTGCCACCGTGGTGTGAGTCGATCCTCGGCTTGAAAGTCGAGGCAGTGCAGGGAAAACAGGTTTCCCTGGAATGGACTGAGACATCTGGGGGACTCTGGGAATGGTGGCACGACCCTGGAGTTCCTCTCGACTTTCCTGGGGAGAGCGACTCCTCTTGAGATGCCACAGGAATGCCGGAAATTATTTCCCGAACACGCAGGAAAGGATCCCTCCTCTCGAGCAAGAGGCGAAAACGGGGCTCCTCTGGATGTGCGCGGGACTCTCGTGCTTCCTCTCGAGTGGAGACGGGAATGTCGGGGAACTTCTTGAGTTGCAGCAAGCGTGTGAAAGGCCCTTTGGAAGCTCCAGAGGTTAGGTGTGATTAGCCTCGAGACGCCTCAGCGGAAATGGGCCTCATCTCACCTGGAGGGGTGAACCTCCTGGATTTTCTCGAGTTGCGGCAGGTGCTCTCGACTTACGACAGGGACCTCAGGAACCCGCTCTGGTGGCCTCAGGAAAGACCAGTCCCCATGCGAGTTGCTCGGGGGACTCTCGGGATTCCGCTCCCATCGATCCCGGGGCCTAAGACCTTGTGTGGAGTCGGTTGCGGAACCTGAGGATTCCTCTCCAGTGCTGACCTGGATTGGGGTACTTCTGGAGTTTCCCCAGGGGAGTCAGTCCTCAACTCGAGTGGGGGCATGCACGTGCGCTTTCCTCTCGAGCTATAGCAGCAGTGTCATGCTTCCCTTCGCGTGGATCAAGGGATCTGTGGCTTTCCCTCGAGGCTTTCCCACGAGGCTTTCCCACGAGGCTTTCCCACAGGGCTGTCCCACGTGCCACCGTGGTGTGAGTCGATCCTCGGCTTGAAAGTCGAGGCAGTGCAGGGAAAAACAGGTTTCCCTGGAATGGACTGAGACATCTGGGGGACTCTGGGAATGGTGGCACGACCCTGGAGTTCCTCTCGCCTTTCCTGTGGAGAGTGCCTCCTCTTGAGATGCGTCGGGAATGCCGGGAATTCTTTCCCGAACACGCAGGGAAAGGATCCCTACTCTCGAGCTAGGAGGCGGAAACGGGGATCCTCTGGATGTGGGCGGGACTCTCGTGCTTCCTCTCGAGTGGAGACGGGTATGTGGGGGAACTTCTTGAGTTACAGCAAGGGTGTGAAGGACCCTTTGGAAGTTCCAGAGGTTAGGTGTGATTAGCCTCGAGACGCCTCAGCGGAAATGGGCCTCATCTCGCCTGGAAGAGAGAACCTCCTGGATTTTCTCGAGTTGCGGCAGGTGCTCTCGACTTACGATGGGGACCTCAGGAACCGGCTCTGGTGGCCTCAGGAAAAACCAGTCCCCATGCGAGATGCTCGGTGGTCTCTCCGGATTCCTCTCCCGTCGATGCCCGGGCCTAAGACTTTGTGTGGAGTCGGTGCCGGAACCTGAGGATTCCAGTCCAGTGCTGACATGGATCTTGGGGTACTTCTGGAGTCTCCCCAGGGGAGTCAGTCCTCGTCTCGAGTCGGGGCATGCACGTGTGCTTTCCTCCCGAGCTGTAGCAGCAGTGTCACGCTTCCCTTCGCGTGGATCAAGGGATCTGTGGCTTTCCCTCGAGTCTATCCACGAGGCTTTCCGAAGAGGCTTTCTCACAGGGCTGTCCCACGGGCCACCGTGGTGTGAGTCGATCCTCGGCTTGGAAGTCGAGGCAGTGCAGGGAAAAACAGGTTTCCCTGGAATGGACTGAGACATCTGGGGGACTCTGGGAATGGTGGCACGACCCTGGAGTTCCTCTCGCCTTTCCAGGGGAGAGCGCCTCCTCTTGAGATGTGACGGGAATGCCGGGAAATCTTTCCCGACCACGCAGGGAAAGGATCCCTCCTCTCGAGCAAGAGGCGAAAATGGGGCTCCTCTGGATATGCGCGGGACTCTCGTGCTTCCTCTCGAGTGGAGACCGGTATGTCGGGAACTTCTTGAGTTGCAGCAAGCGTGTGAAGGGCCCTTTGGAAGTTCTTGAGTTTAGGTGTGATTAGCCTCGAGACGCCTCAGCGGAAATGGGCGTCATCTCACCTGGAGGGGAGAACCTCCTGGAGTTTCTCGAGTTGCGGGCAGGTTGCTCTCGACTTACAACAGGGACCTCAGGAAACCGCTCTGGTGGCCTCAGGAAAGACCAGTCCCGATGCGAGTTGCTCGGGGGACTCTCGGGATTCCTCTCCCATCGATCCCGGGCCTAAGACCTTGTGTGGAGTCGGTGCTGGAACCTGAGGATTCCTCTCCATGGCTGACATGGATCTTGGGGTACTTATGGAGTCTCCCCAGGGGAGTCAGTCCTCGTCTCAAGTGTGGGCATGCAGGTGCGATTTCCTCCCGAGGTGTAGCAGCAGTGTCACGCTTCCCTTCACTTGGATCAAGGGATCTGTGGCTTTCCTTCGAGGCTTTCCCACGAGACTTTCCCACGAGGCTTTCCCACAGGGCTGTCCCACGTGCCACTGTCGTGTGAGTCGATCCTCGGCTTGAAAGTCGAGGCAGTGCAGGGAAAAAAGGTTTCCCTGAAATGGCCTGGGACATCTGGGGCACTCTGGGAATGGTGGAACGACCCTGGAGTTCCTCACGCCTTTCCTGTGTAAAGCGTCCCCTCTTGAGATGCGACGGGAACGCGGGAATTCTTTCCAGACAACGCACGGAAAGGATCCCACCTCTGGAGCTAAGAGGTAGAAATGGGGTTCCTCTGGATGTGGGCGGGACTCTCGTGCTTCCTCTCGAGTGGAGACGGGTATGTCGGGGAACTTCTTGAGTTGCAGCAAGGGTGTGAAGGACCCTTTGGAAGTTCCAGAGGTTAGGTGTGATTAGCCTCAAGACGCCTCAGCGGAAATGGGCCTCATCTTGCCTGGATGGGAGAACCTCCTGGATTTTCTCGAGTTGCAGCAGGTGCTCTCGACTTATGATGGGGACCTCAGGGACCCGCTCTGGTGGACTCAGGAATGGCCAGTCCACATGCGCGTTGCTCAGTGGCCTCTTGGGATTCCTCTCCCGTCGATGCCGGGGCCTACGACCTTGTGTGGATTCGGTGCCGGAACTTGAGGATTTCTCTCCAGTACTGACATGGATATTGGGTACTTCTGGAGTCTCCCCAGGGGAGTCAGTCGTAGTCTCGAGTGGGGGCATGAACGTGCGATTTCCTCCAGAGCTGTAGCAGCAGTGTCACGCTTCCCTTCGCGTGGATCAAGGGATCTGTGGCTTTCCCTCGAGACTTTTTCCACGAGGCTTTCCCACAGGGCTGTCCACGTGCCACAGTGGTGTGAGTCGATCCTCGCTAGAAAGTCAAGGCAGTGCAGGGAAAACAGGTTTCCG
>NW_017193134.1:0-9953 GCF_001704415.2 Capra hircus
TCCTCGCTTGAAAGTCGAGGCAGTGCAGGGAAAACAGGATTTCCTGGAATTGACTGAGACATCTGGGGGACTCTGGGAATGGTGGCATGACAGGGAGTTCCTCTCGCCTTTCCTGTGGAGACCGACTCCCGAGAATTCTTTCGCGATCACGCTGGGAAAGGATCCCTCCTCTCGAGCTATGAGACGGAAACGGGGCTCCTCTTGATGTGGGCGGGTTCTCGTGCCTCCTCTCGAGTGGAGACGGGTATGTCGGGGAACTTCTTGAGTTGCAGCAAGGGTGTGAAGGACCCTTTGGAAATTCCAGAGGTTAGGTGTGATTAGCCTCGAGACGCCCCAGCGAAAATGGGCCATCTCTCCTGGAAGGGACAACCACGTGGATTTTCTCGAGTTGCGGCAGGTGCTCTCGACCTATAACGGGGACCTCAGGGAACCACTCTGGTGGCCTGAGGAAATGCCAGTCCTCATGCGAGTTGCACGGTGGCCTCTCAGGATTCCTCTCCCGTCGATGCCGGGGCCTAAGACCTTGTTTGGAGTCGGTGCCAGAACCAGAGGATTCCTCTCCAGTGCTGACATGGATCTTGGGGTACTTCTGGAGTCTCCCCAGGGGAGTCAGTCCTCGTCACATGTGGGGGCATGCACGTGCGCTTTCCTCCCGAGCAGTAGCAGCAGTGTCGCTTCTTGGCGATTGATCAGGGTATCAGTGGCTTTCCCTGAAGGCTTTCCCCTCTAGGCTTTTCCACGAGGCTTTCCCACAGGGCTGTCCCACGTGCCACCGTGGTGTGAGTCTATCCTCGGCTTGAAAGTCGAGGCATTGCAGGGAAAACAAGTTTCCCTGGAATGGACTGAGACATCTGAGGGAATCTGGGAATGGTGGCACGACCCTGGAGTTCCTCTCGCCTTTCCTGTGGAGAGCGCCTACTCTTGAGATGCGATGGGAATGTCGGAAATTCTTTCCCAACCACACAGGGAAAGGATCCCTTCTTTCGAGCTATGAGGTGGAAACGGGGCTCCTTCTCATGTGGGAGGGACTCTCGTGCTTCCTCTCGAGTGGAGACGGGTATGTTGGGGAAACTTCTTGAGTTGCTGCAAGGGTGTGAGGACCCTTTGGCAGTTCTAGAGGTTAGGTGTGATTAGCCCCGAGATGCCTCAATGGAAATGGGCCTCATCTCACCTGGAGGGGAGAAACTCTGGATTTTCTCGAGTTGCTCCAGGTGCTCTCGACTTACGATGGGGGACCTCAGGGACCCGCTCTGGTGGCCTCAGGAAATTCCAGTCCCCATGCGAGTTGCTCGGAGCCTCTCCGGGTTCCTCTCCCGTCGATGCCGGGGCCTCAGACCTTACGTAGAGTCGGTGCCGTAAACCTGAGGATTCCTCTCCAGTGCTGACATGGATCTTGGTGTACTGCTGGAGTCTCCCCAGGGGAGTAGGTCCTCGTCTCGGTTGAGGGCATGCACGTGCGCTTTCCTCCCCGCAGCTGTAGCAGCAGTGTCGCGCTTCCCTTCGAGTGGATCAAGGTATCTGTGGCTTTCCCTCGAGGCTTTCCCACGAGGCTTTCCCACGAGGCTTTGCCACAGGGCTGTCCACGTGCCACAGTGGTGTGAGTCGATCCTCGGCTTGAAAGTCGAGTCAGTGCGGGAAACAGGTTTCCCTGGAATGGACTGAGACATCTGGGGGACTCTGAGAATGGTGGCATGTCCCTGGAGTTCCTCTCGCCTTTCCTGTGGAGAGCCTCCTCTTGAGATGCGACGGAACGCCGGGAATTCTTTCCCGACCTCGCAGGGAAAGGATCCCTCCTCTCGAGCTATGAGGCGGAAACGGGGCTCCTCTGGATGTGGGCGGAACTATCGTGCTTCCTCTTAAGTGGAGACGGGTATGTCGGGGAACTTCTTGATTTGCAGCAAGGGTGTGAAGGACCTTTTGGAAGTTCCAGAGTTTAAGTGTGCTTAGCCTTGAGATGTGTCAGTGGAAATAGGCTTCATTTTGCCTGGAGGGGAGAACATCCTTGATTTTCTCCAGTTGTGGCAGGTGCTCTCGACTTACAAGAGGGACCGCAGGACCCGCTCTGGTGGCCTCAGGAAAGGCCAGTCAAGATCCAAGACAGCACTGGAGAGGGAGAGACATCACGAGAGGCTCCCGAGCAACTCCCATGGGGATTGGCCTTTCCTGAGGCCACCAAAGCGGGTCCCTGAGGTCCCAGTCGTATGTCGAGAGCACCTGGCGCAACTCGAGAAAATCCAGGAGGTTCTCCCCTCCAGGAGAGATGAGACCCATTTGCGCTGAGGCATCTCGAGGCTAATCACACCTAACCTCTGGAACTTCCAAAGGGCCTTTCACACCATTGCTGCAACTCAAGAAGTTCCCCGACATACCCGTTTCCACTCGAAAGGAAGCACGAGAGTCCCGCCCACAACCAGAAGAGCCCCGTTTCAGCCTCATAGCTCGAGAGGAGGGATCCTTTCCCTTCGTGGTCGGGAAAGAATTTCCGGCGTTCCTGTCGCACCTCAAGAAGAGGCGCTCTCCCCAGGAAAGGCGAGAGGAACTCAGGGTCGTGCCACCATTCACAGAGCCCCCAGATGTCTCAGTCGATTCCAGGGAAACCTGTTTTCCCCGCAATGCCTCGACTTTCAAGCCGAGGATCGACTCAGACCTCGGTGGCACGTGGGACAGCCCTGTGAAAAGCCTAGTGGGAAAGCCTCGTGGGAAAGCCTACACAGAAAGCCACAGATCCCTGGATCCACGCAAAGGGAAGCGTGACACTGCTGCTAAAGCTCGGGAGGAAAGCGTACGTGCATGCCCCCACTCGAGACGAGGACTGACTCCCCTGGGGAGATTCCAGAAGTACCCCAAGATCCATGTCAGCACTGGAGAGGAATCCTCAGGTTCTGGCACCGAATCCACAAACGGTCTTAGGCCCGGGCATCGACGGGAGAGGAATACCGAGAGGCCCCCGAGCAACTCCATGGGGACTGGCCTTTCCTGAGGCCACCGGAGCGGGTCCCTGAGGTACCGTCGTAAGTCGAGAGCACCTGCCGCAACTCGAGAAAATCCAGGAGGTTCTCCCTCCAGGCAAGATGAGGCCCATTTCCGCTGAGGTGTCTCGAGTCTTATCACACCTAACCTCTGGAACTTCCAAAGGGTCCTTCACACACTTGCTGCAATTCAAGAAGATCCCCGATATACCAGTCTCCCCTTGAGAGGAAGCACGAGAGTCCCGCCCACACCCCAGAGGAGCCCGTTTTCCGCCTCCTAGCTCGAGAGGAGGGATCCTTTCCCTGCGTGGTCGGGAAAGAATTCCCGGCATTTCCGTCACATCTCAAGGGGAGGTGCTCTCCACAGGAAAGGCAAGAGGAACTCCAGGGTGGTGCCACCATTCCAGAGTCCCCCAGATGTCTCAGTCCATTCCAGGGAAACCTGTTTTCCCTACACTGCCTCGACTTTCAATCCGAGGAACGACTCACACCACGGTGGCACGTGGACAGCCCTGTGGGAAATACTCATGAAAAAGCATCGTGGGAAAGCCTCCAGATAAAGCCACAGATCCCTGGATCCTCGCGAAGGGAAGCGTGACACTGCTGCTACAGCTCTGGAGGAAAGTGCACATGCATGCCCTCACTAGAGATGAGGACTGACTCACCTGGGAGACTCCAGAAGTACCCCCAAGAACCATGTAAGCACTGGAGAGTTATTCTCAGGTTCCGGCACCGACTCCACGCGAGGTATAAGGCGCCGGCATCGACGGGAGAGGAATTCCGTGATGCCCCCAAACAACTCGCATGGGGACTGGCCTTTCCTGAGGAAACCAGAACGGGTCCCTGAGGTCCCCATCGTAAGTCGAGACCACCTGCCGCAACTCGAGAAAATCCAGGAGGTTCTCCCTCCAGGCGAGATGAGGCCCATTTCCGCTGAGGCGCCTCGAGGCTAATCACACCTAACCTCTGGAACTTCCAAAGGATCCTTCACACCCTTGCTGCAACTCAAGAAGTTCCCCGACATACCCGTCTCCACTCGAGAGGAAGCACGAGAGTCGCCCACATCCAGAGGAGCCCTGTTTCCGCTTCCTAGCTCGAGAGGAGGGACCATTTCCCTGCGTGGTCGGGAAAGAAATCCGGGCGTTCCCGTCGCATCTCAAGAGGAGGCGCTCTCCACAGGAAAGGCGAGAGGAACTCCAGGGTCGTGCCACATTCCCAGAGTCCACCAGATGTCTCAGTCCATTCCAGGGATAACTGTTTTCCCTGCACTGCTGCGACTTTCACGCCGAGGATCGACTCACACCACGGTGGCACGTGGGACAGCCCTGTGGGAAAGCCTCGTGGGAAAGCCTCGAGGGAAAGGCCCTGATCCCTTGATCCTCGCGAAGGGAATCGCGACACTGCTGCTTCAGCTCGGGAGGAAATCGCACGTGCATGCCCCCACTCGAGACGAGCACTGACGTCCCTGGGGAGACTCCAGAAGTACCCCAAGATCCATGTCAGCACTGGAGAGGAATCCTCAGGTTCCGGCACCCACTCCACACAAGATCTTAGGCCCCTGCATTGACGGGAGAGGAATCCCGAGAGGCCCCCGAGCAACTCGCATGGGGACTGGCCTATCCTGAGGCCACCAGAGCGGGTCCCTGAGGTCCCCGTCGTAAGTCGAGAGCTCCTGCCGCAACTCGATAAAATCCAGGAGGTTCTCCCCTCCAGGCGAGATGAGGCCCATTTCCGCTGAGGCGTCGCGAGGCTAATCAAACCTAATCTCTGGAACTTCCAAAGGGTCCTTCACACCCATGCTGCAACTCAAGAAGTTCCCCGACATACCCGTCTCCACTCGAGAGGAAGCAGGAGAGTCCCGCCCACATCCAGAGGAGCCCCCTTTCCGCCTCCTAGCTCGAGAGGAGGGATCCTTTCCATGCGTAGTGGGGAAAGAATTCCCGGCGTTCCCGTCGCATTTCAAGAGGAGGCACTCTCCACAGGAAAGGCGAGAGGAACCCCAGTGGCGTGCCACCATTTCCAGAGTCCCCCAGATGTCTCAGTCCATTTCAGGGAAACCTGTTTTCCCTGCACTGCCTCGACTTTCAAGCCAAGGATCGACACACACCACGGTGGCACTTTGGACAGCACTGTGGGTAAGCCTCGTGGGAAAGCCTCGCGGGAAAGCCTCGAGAGAAAGCCACAGATCCCTTGTTTCCACTCGTCGGGAAGCGTGACAGTGCTGCTACAGCTCGGAAGGAAAGCGCACGTGCATGCCCCCTCTCGAGACGAGGACTGACTCCCCTGGGGAGACTCCAGAAGTACCCCAAGATCCATGTCAGCACTACAGAGGAATCCTCAGGTTCCAGCACCGAATCCACACAAGTTCTTAGGCCCCAGCATAGACTGGAGAGGAATCCCGAGAGGCCCCGAGCAATTCGCGTGGGGACTGGCCTTTCCTGAGGCCACCAGAGCGGGTCCCTGAGTTCCCCGTCGAAAGTCGAGAGCACCTGCCGCAACTCGAGAAAATCCAGGCGGTTCTCCCCTCCTGGCAACATGAGGACCATTTCCACAGAGGCATCTCGAGGCTAATCACACCTAACCTCTGGAACTTCCAAATGGTCCTTTACACCCTTGCTGCAAATCCAGAATTTCCCCGACATAGCCGTCTCCACTCGAGAGGAAGCACGAGAGTCCCGCCCACATACAGAGGAGCACCGTTTCCGCCTCCTAGCTCGAGAGGAGGGATCCTTTCCCTCCGTGGTCGGGAAAGAATTCCCGGCGTTCCCGTCGCATCTCAAGAGGAGGCGCTCTCCACAGGAAAGTCTAGAGGAAGTCCAGGGTCGTGCCACCATTCCCAGATTCGCCAGATGTCTCAGTCCATTCCAGGGAAACCTGGTTTCCTTGCACTGCGTTGACTTTCAAGCCATCGATCGACTCACACAACGGTGGCACGTGGGATAGCCCTGTGGGAAAGCCTTGTGGGAAAGCCACAGATCCCTTGATCCAGGCGAAGGGAAGCATGACACTGCTGCCACAGCTCCGGAGGTAAGGGCACGTGCATGCGCCCACTCAAACGAGGACTGACTCCCCTGGGGAGACTCCAGAAGTACCCCAAGATCCATGTCAGCACTGCAGAGGAATCCTCAGGTTCCGGCACCGAGTCCACACAAGGTCTTAGGCCCCGGCATCGATGGTAGAGGAATCCCGAGAGGCCCCCGAGCAACTCGCATGTGGACTGGCCTTTCCTGAGGCCACCAGAGCGGGTCCCTGAGGTCCCCGTCGTAAGTCGAGAGCACCTGCCGCAACTCGAGAAAATCCAGGAGGTTCTCCCCTCCAGGCGAGATGAAGCCCATTTCCGCTGAAGCGTCTGGAGGCTAATCACACCTAACCTCTGGGACTTCCAAAGGGTCCTTCACACCCTTGCTGCCACTCAAGAAGTTTCCCGACATACCCGTCTCCTCTCGATAGGAAGCACGAGGGTCCCGCCCACATCCAGAGGAGCCCCTTTCCGCCTCGTAGCTCGAGATGTGGGATCCTTTCCCTGCTTCGTCGGGAAAGAATTCCCGGCGTTCCCGTCGCATCTCAAGTGGAGGCGCTCTCCACAGGAAATGCGAGAGGATCTCCAGAGTCGTGCCACCATTCCAAGAGTCCCCTAGATGTCTCAGTCCATTCCAGAGGAACCTGTTTTCCCTGCACTGCCTCGACTTTCACGCCGAGGTTCGACTCACACCTCGGCGGCATGTGGGACAGCCCTCTGGGATAGCCTCGTGGTAAAGCCTGGAGGAAAAGCCACAGATCACTTGATCCACGCGACCGGAAGCGTGACACTTCTGCTACAGCTCGGGAGGAAAGCGCACGTGCATGCCCCCATTCGAGACGAAGACTGACTTCCCTGGGGGGTCTCCAGAAGTACCCCAAGATCCATGTCAGCACTGTAGAGGAATCCTCAGGTTCCTGCCCAACTCCTCACAAGGTCTTTTTTTTTTCTTCCTTTTTACTCTTTCTTTGCATTTATTTAAACACAGTTCTCAAAACTTTTGAGTGAAATTGGGCCTCCTTTGGTAAGCAAAGAACCTGAAAGTAGTATTTAAAAAAAACAGGCAAAGTCTTCAGATCATCCACAACACAGGTGTAGTGTTCCCTTCTTTTTCTCAAAACTCTGAAGCACCCAGTTTTTCCATATAGTCTTAAAAGCTAGAAGAACAAGAGTACATTTGTGGTGGAATATTATTTTCCTTGCTGATTACTAATTGAAATACCATTATCCCCTTCTAAGAGCTTTAAGAAATAGCCTTTTTAAGGCATACATTGTGCAACTCATCTTATTCCCTGCTATGTATAATACAGATTACATAAAGGCTGACAAAGTCACATTTATATAAGCATTAAGCATTTGCTGTATTGAAAGATCTTTAGTTTTTAACACTAGCAGTATAGAGTTACAGAGCGTAATTTTATCACTTAACTGCAGGTATATTAAGTATGGTATGTTTCATGGACTCGAGGAAAACGGGCATTTTTTCTTTAATTTACTACTGACAATCTAATCAGAACAGTTCTCCTAAGCATTGATATGTTAGAAAGAAAAGTAAAAACCAAACGTTATTGTTGCTTTTTGCCATTTGGTAGCATTTTACACACAGGCTTCAATCTTCAGAATACCCTGTATTCAGTAGAAAAACCATTTAAATGAAGTTCTGTACAATAGAAACTTCTCAGCAGTCAAAATTTTTAGACTGTAAAAAAATACATGTAAAACATACTTTTCTGAAAACACTTAACTTTGAACAAAGCACCGAACTACACAAATGCAGAATGAAAACAGCATTTCAACTCCACAAAAGTAGTCATCATAAAAGGTGTAAAAGTCACCTAACTTCACCAGGCACTGTTCACTTTTTAAACAGGAGACAATAAAAAATATTGTCCACAAACAATATCCCAACTCTAGGGCAGGTTTCAGAAAGTCTTCATCTTCATGCTTTAATAGCGACGAGGTGAGTATGATCGAGATCTGGAACGTGATCTGTATCCTCCACGACTATAGTAGGGAGAAGGTGACCGTCTTCTGTATTTCTGATCCCTGTCTTGAGCAGCTCTCCTCCTCCTCCTCCTCCTCTCCTCCTCCTCCTCCTCCTCTGTACGATCTGCTGTAATAGTCCCGATCATCATAGCCTCATCATATCCTCTGTCATAGTAATCTCGACGGCGTGAGCTGCCATAGGTAGGTCTCCCCATGTAAATTCCTGCTGTTGGAGTATGTGGTCTTTTCGTTATGGAGAAGTCAACTCTGATCCTACATCCATCAAGCTCCATTCCATTGGCACGCTCTTTTGCTTCCTTGGCATCATCTACATTTTCAAAGTATACAAAGGCAAATCCTCTTGAACGTCTAGACTGCTGGTCATATACAATAGATACATCAGCAATTGGGCCATATTTAGAGAACATTTCTCTTAGATCTCTTTCTGTAGTATACAAGCTCAATCCAAATACTCCAAGACAACAGTTAGGATCAGGATTTGCCCGATTCCCAACATGACGCCAGCGAGTAGACATGGGAGAATGACTGTGGCTATGCCGTCTTCGATAATCTCTGCTGTAAGATCTGCTACGAGATCTTCTATGGGACCGGACCGAGATCGTGACCTTGTATAATGCCTCCGAGAACTTCTTCTGGATCTAGACCTAGATTCCGATCTGGACCTGGACTTTGATCTGGAACGCCTGGAATCTTCCTTGGAGCGAGACCTTGCAGGGGTATGACTTGAAGATTTCCCAGATCCATGAGCACTTCCGCTTCTGGAAGCAGAACGGGATTCCCCCTCGCCGTAGTTCTCCTCGCCGCTGTCGCTCATGACTTTCACTGCTGTCGCCGCTCGATGTGCTTCAATCGAAGCTGCCAACCTCTCGCACCTTCAGTGTAGAGGCTCCGCCGCAGCCTCACACCACACACCGGTGCCGCAGGCACTGAGAACCGAAACGCTCCGCGCCGCCTCCGCTCGGGCTCTCCACACAAGGTCTTAGGCCCCAGCATCGACGTGAGAGGAATCCTGAGAGGCCCCCTAGCAACTCCCATAGGCACTGGCCTTTTCTGAGGCCACAGGAAGCGGGTCCTGAGGTCCCCATCCTAAGACGAGAGAGCACCTGCTCCAACTCAAGATAATCCAGGAGGTTCTCCCCTCCAGGCGAGATGAGGCCCATTTCCCCCTGAGGCATCTCTAATCACACCTAACCTCTGGAACTTCCAAAGGGTCTTTGACACCCCTGCTGCAAGTCAAGAAGATCACCGACATACCCGTCTCCACTCGAGATGAAGCACGAGGGTCCCTCCCACATCCAGAGGAGCCCCGTTTCTGCCTCGTATCTAGAGAGGAGGGATCCTTTCCCTGCGTGGTCGGAAAGAATTCTGGCGTTCCCGTCGCATCTCAAGAGGAAGTGCTCTCCACAGGAAAGGCGAGAGGAATCTCCAGGGTCGTCCACCATTCCAGAGTCCCCCAGATGTCTCAGTCCATTCCAGGGAAACCTGTTTTCCCTGCACTGCCTCGACTTTCAAGCCGAGGATCGACTCACACCACGGTGGCACGTGGGACAGCCCTGTGGGAAAACTTCCTGGGAAAGCCTCCTGGGAAAGCCTCAAGGGAAAGCCACAGATCCCTTGATCCACGCGAAGGGCAGCGTGACACTGCTGCTACAGCTCGGGGAAAGCGCCGTGCATGCCCCCACTCGAGACGAGGACTGACTCCCTGGGGAGACTCCAGAAGTACCCCAAGATCCATGTCAGCACTGGAGAGGAATCCTCAGGTTCCGGGCACTCACAACAAGGTCTTAGGCCCCGGCATCGACGGGAGAGGAATCCCGAGAGCCCCCGAGCAACTCGCATGGGGACTGGCCTTTCCTGAGGCCACCAGAGCGGGTCCCTGAGGTCCCCGACGTAAGTCGAGAGCACCTGTCGCAACTCGAGAAAATCCAGGAGGTTCCCCCTCTAAGGCGAGATGAGGC
>NW_017193135.1:0-9952 GCF_001704415.2 Capra hircus
GGAAAGCGTGCCTCGAGGGAAAGGATCCCTTGATCATGACACTGCTAGGGACCCACTCCCCTGGGGAGTCACTCTGGTGGCCTCAGGAAGGCCAGTCCCCATGCGAGTTGCTCTGGGGGCCTCTCGGGATTCTCTCCCGTCGAAGCGGGGCCTAAGACCTTGTGTGGAGTCAGTGCCGGAACCTGAGGATTCCTCTCCAGTGCTGACATGGATCTTGGGGGTACGTCTGGAGTCTCCCCAGGGGAGTCAGTCCTCGTCTCGAGTGGGGGCATGCACGTGCGCTTTCCTCCTGAGCTGTAGCAGCAGTGTCACCTTTCCTTCACGCTTGGATCAAGGGATCTGTGGCATTCCCTCGAGGCTTTCCCACGAGCGAGGCTTTCCCACAGGGCTGTCCCACGTGCCACCGTGGTGTGAGTCGATCCTCGGCTTGAAACGTTCGAGGCAGTGCAGGGAAACAGGTTTCCCTGGAATGACTGAGACATCTGGGGACTCTGGGAATGTGGCACGACCCTGGAGTTCCTCTCGCCTTTCCTGTGGGAGAGTGCCTCCTCTTGAGATGCGACGGAACGCCGGGAATTCTTTCCCGACCACAGGGAAAGGATCCCTCCTCTCGTGCTAGAGCGGAAACGGGGTTCCTCTGGATGTGGGCGGGACTCTCGTGCTTCCTCTCGAGTGGAGACGGGTATGTCGGGGAACTTCTTTAGTTGTAGCAAGGGTGTGAAGGCCCTTTGGAAGTTCCAGAGGTTTAGGTGTGATTAGCCTCGAGACGCCTCAGGAAATGGGCCTCATCTCCCCTGGAGGGGAGAACCTCCTGCATTTTCTCGAGTTGGGCAGGTGCTCTCGACTTACGACGGGGACTCAGGGATCCCGCTCTGGTGGCCTCAGGAAAGGCAGGTCCCCATACGAGTTCTCGGGGGCCTCTCGGGATTCCTCTCCCGTCGATGGGGCCTAAGTCCTTGTGTGGAGTCTGTGCCGGAACCTGAGGATTCCTCTCCAGGGCTGACATGATCTTGGGTACTTCTGGAGTCTCCCCAGGGGAGTCAGTCCTCGTCTCGAGTGGGGGCATGCAAGAGCGCTTTCCTCCGAGCTGTAGCAGCAGTGTCACGCTTCCCTTCGCTTGGATCAAGGATCTGTGGCTTTCCCTCGAGGCTTTCCCATGAGGCTTTCCCACCAGGCTTTTCCAACGATGCTTTCCCCAGTGATGTCCACGTGCCACCGTGGTGTCAGTCGATCCTCGGTTTGAAAGTCGAGGCAGTGCCGGGAAACAGGCTTCCCTGGAATGGACTGAGACATCTGGGGGACTCTGGGAATGGTGGCACGACCCTGGAGTTCCTCTCGCCTTTCGTGTCGACAGCGCCTCCTCTTGAGATGCGACGGGAACGCCGGGAATTCTTTCCCGACCACGCAGCAAAAGGATCCCTCCTCTCGAACTTGGAGGCAGAAACGGGGCTCCTCTGGATGTGGGCGTGACTCTCGTGCTTCCTCTCGTGTGGAGACGGGTATGTTGGGGAACTTCTTGAGTTGCAGCAGCAAGGGTGTGAAGGATCCTTTGGAATTCCAGAGGTTAGGTGTGTTTAGAGTCGAGACGCCTTAGCGGAAATGGGCCTCATCTCCCCTGGAGGGGAGAATCTCCTGGATTTTTTCGAGTTGCGGTACGTGCTCTCGCCTTACGACGGGACCACTGGGACCCGCTCTGGTGGCCTCAGGAAAGGCCAGTCCCCTGCGAGTTGCTCGGGGGCCTCTCGGGATTCCTCTCCCGTCGATGCCAGGGCCTAAGACCTTGTGTGGAGTCGGTGCCTGCCGGGGTCCAGCCCCGGTGGATCCAGGGAATTCGAAGGTGGACGGCGGCGTTGGCGTGGAAAGACTTGTTTGTTTATTAATGTAAGATTAGATTAAGAAACTATAGTGTAGTAAGAAGATTAAGTGGAGGAAGAGGGCTGAATAGCTTGGTTTACGCGGAAGGCCAATAAAATTCCAGACAAGGAATTTGCACCATCTACGTTGGGCCACCGGCGCCGCTTGAATATCTAAGGGTGCCTCGCCTTAAGCTCCCTTTCGTGCGGTCTTAACAGCCGGGGCAAGTAAGTAGACCTGGCGAGCCTCCGCGCCCCAGATGGAGATTCAGCCTGAAGTTAAAGTAAAGAGCAGAGAGAGAGGGAAGGGGAGAGAAGAAGAGAGAGAGAGAGACATGGGGGGAGCCAGAGTCCCAAGAAACCAGGCCGAGAGACTAGTTCGAGAAACTGGCCCCCATCCTTTATTGTTCAGAAGGCCTTTTATACTTTTGATAAAACACGGAGATCAATGGGTAACACAAAATTATGTAGCGTTCGCAACCCAGATTCTTTCCGTATATCATTTTGTATACAAAAGGTCTCAGGTGATTTACATTATCTTTTGGCCAAGAGGCTTGTTAACACTTTTTGGCTCTCTTCCTTAATGAATGTTAATTTTGTTTCCCCTGAAGTGTTTTTTTTTTTTTTTAATCTGCATCTCCTTAAAGCCATTAAAGTTACATCTCTATAGAACAAAGGTGGAGTGGGATATAACAAAGAAGGTACTTAACTCAAAGATCTAATGTTGCTAATACCAGGTCTACTACTTGTTTTTCTATATACCAACTATATCTAAAAATAAAGGATATGAAAATTTGGCAGCAAGCATTGACCCAAAAAATGAAACCATTAATCAGTCCTATTCTAAAGATTTTGACTCCTCGGAAGCTCCTACATTCCTAGGATGTTTTAAGCTTCCTGTGCCTCCTGCGGTCAGGAGGCCTCAAACAATCACATGCGCAGCTGTACGAGTCCTGCAGGCAGGCTAGAAAGCCATCGGAGGGGTTTTTGGATTGAAACACTCTTTCAAATGCAGAAGACTAAAGCCCTGAATTGAATTTTTCCAGAAAATGTCAGAAGAGTGGAAAAACAGAGCACAAAAGCCGGCAGATTTTAGTTGGGGTACGTGCTTAGGAATTTGCAGAGGGGTCCCTGAAGTCTGAGCACGCCTTGCATATGTCAGCTTCCTTCCTCATGACCTTGTCATGGGCAGGATTCCTCACACTGGCTCCCAGCAGGTGCCGGAACCTGAGGATTCCTCTCCAGTGCTGACATGGATCTTGGGGTACTTCTGGAGTCTCCCCAGGGGAGTCAGTCCTCGTCTCGAGTGGGGGCATGAACGTGCGGTTTCCTCTCGAGCTGTAGCAGCAGAGTCACGATTCCCTTCGCGTGGATCAAGGGATCTGTGGCTTTCTCCTCGAGGCTTTCCCACGAGGCTTTCCCACAGGGCTGTCCCACGTGCCACCGTGGTGTGAGTCGATCCTCGGCTTGAAGGTGGAGGCAGTGCAGGGAAAACAGGTTTCCCTGGAATGGACTGAGACATCTGGGGACTCTGGGAATGGTGGCACGATCCTGGAGTTCCTCTCCCCTCTCCGGTGGAGACCGACTCCTCTTGAGATGTGACAGGAACGCCGGGAATTCTTTCCCGACCACGTAGGGAAAGGATCCCTCCTCTCGAGCTAGGAGGCGGAAACGGGGCTCCTCTGGATGTGGGCGGGACTCTCGTGCTTCCTCTCGAGTGGAGACGGGTATGTCGGGGAACTTCTTGAGTTGCAGCAAGGGTGTGAAGGACCCTTTGAAAGTTCCAGAGGTTAGGTGTGTTTAGACTCGAGACGCCTCAGCGGAAATGGGCCTCATCTCGCCTGGAGGGGAGAACCTCCTTGTATTATCTCGAGTTGAAGCATGTGCTCTCGACTTAGGACGGGGAACTCAGGGACCCGCTCTGGTGGCCTCAGGAAAGGCCAGACCCATGCGAGTTGCTCGGTGGCCTCTCGGGATTCCTCTCCCGTCGATGCTGTGGCCAAGGCCTTGTGTGGAGTCGGTTCCGGAACCTGAGGATTTCTCTCCAGTGCTGACATGGATCTTGGGGTACTTCTGGAGTCTCCCCAGGGGAGTCAGTCCTCGTCTTGAGGGAGGCATGCACGTGCGCTTTCCTCCCGAGCTGTAGCAGCAGTGTCGCGCTTCCCTTCGCGTGGATCAAGGGATCTGTGGCTTTCCCTCGAGGCTTTCCCACGGGGCTTTCCCACAGGGATGTCCCACGTGCCACAGTGGTGAGAGTCGATCCTCGGCTTGAAAGTCGAGGCAGTGCAGGGAAAACAGGTTTCCCTGGAATGGACTGAGACATCTGGGGGACTCTGGGAATGGTGGCACGACCCTGGAGTTCCTCTCGCCTTTCCTGTGGAGAGCGCCTCCTCTTGAGTTGCGACGGAAACGCGGGAATTCTTTCCCGACCACGCAGGGAAAGGATCCATCCTCTCGAGCTAGGAGGCGGAAACGGGGGCTCCTCTGGATGTGGGCGGACTCTCGTGCTTCCTCTCGAGTGGAGACGGGTATGTGGGGAACTTCTTGAGTTGCAGCAAGGGTGTGAAGGACCCTTTGGAAGTTCCAGAGGTTAGGTGTGATTTGCCTCGAGACGCTTCTGCGGAAATGGCCTCATCTCGCCTGGAGGGGAGAACCTCCTGGATTTTCTCGAGTTGCGGCAGGTGCTCTCGACTTAGGATGAGGACCTCAGGGACCCGCTCTGGTGGCCTCAGGAAAGGCCCAGTCCCCATGCGAGTTGCTCGGGGGCCTCTCGGAATTCCTCTCCCATCGATGCCTCGGGCCTAAGATCTTGTGTGCAGTCCGTGCCGGAACCTGAGGATTCCTCTCCAGTGCTGACATGGTCTTGGGTACTTCTGGAGTCTCCCCAGGGGAGTCAGTCCTCGTCTCGAGTGGGGCATGCACGTGCGCTTTCCTCCCGAGCTGTAGCAGCATTGTCATACTTCCCTTTGCGTGGATCTAGGGATCTGTGGCTTTTCCTCGAGGCTTTCCCACGAGGCTTTCCCACAGGGCTGTCCCACGTGCCACCGTGGTGTGAGTGGATCCTCGGCTTGAAAGTCGAGGCAATGCAGGGAAAATAGGTTTCCCTGGAATAGGACTGAGAAATCTGTGGCACTCAGGGAATGGTGTCACGACCCTGGAGATCCCCTCGTGTTTCCTGTGGAGAGCGCCTCCTCTTGAGATGCGACCGGAACACCGGGAATCTTTCCCGACAACACAGGGAAAGGATTCCACCTCTCGAGCTATGAGGCGGAAACGGGGCTTCTCTGGATGTGGGCAGGACTCTCGTGCTTCCTCTCGAGTGGAGACGGGTACGTCGGGAAACTTCTTGAGTTGCAGCAAGGGTGTGAAGGACCCTTTGGAAATTCCAGAGGCCAGGTTGATTAGCCTCGAGACGCCTCCGCGGAAATGGGCTTCATCTCGCCTGGAGGGGAGAACCTCCTGGATTTTCTCGAGTTGCGCCAGGTGCTCTCGACTTAAGACGAGGACCTCAGGGACCCGCTCTGGTGGCCTCAGGAAAGGCCAGTCCCCATCGAGTTGCTAGGGGGCCTCTCGGATTCCTCTCCCGTCGATGCCGGGGCCTAAGACGTTGGTGGAGACGGTGCCGGAACCTGAAGATTCCTCTCCAGTGCTGACATGGATCTTGGGGTACTTCTGGAGTCTCCACCGGGATTCAGTCCTCGTCTCGACTTAGGTCATGCACGTGCACTTTCCTCCCGAGCTGTAGCAGCAGTGTCATGCTTCCCTTCGCGTGGATGAAGAAATCTGTGCTTTCATCGAGGTTTTTGCAGGAGCTTTCCCACGAGGCTTTCCCACAGGGCTGTCCCACGTGCCACCGTGGTGTGAGTCGATCCTCGGCTTGAAAGTCGAGGCAGGTCAGGGAAAACTGGTTTCCCTGGAATGGACTGAGACATCTGGGGACTCTGGGATATGGTGGCCAGCCCTGGAATTCCTCTCGCCTTTCCTGTGGAGAGCGCCTCCTCTTGAGATGCGACGGAAACGCCGGGAATTCTTTCCCGAACACGCAGGGAAAGGATCCCTCCTCTCGAGCTAGGAGGCGGAAACGGGGCTCCTCTGGATGTCTCGAGTCTCGAGCTTTCACTCAAGTGGAGACGGTTATGTCGGGGAACTTCTTGAGTTGCAACAAGTGGGTGATGTACCCTTTGGAAGTTCCAGACGTTAGGTGTGATTAGCCTCGAGAGGCCTCATTGGAAATGGGCCTCTACTCGCCTGGAGGGAGAACCTTCTGGATTTTCTCGAGTTGCGGCAGTTCTCTCTACTTACGACGGGGACCTCAGGGACATGCTCTGGTGGCCTCAGGAAAGGCCATTCCCCATGCGAGTTGCTCGGGGCCTCTCGGGATTCCTCTCCTGTCGATGCCGGGGCCTAAGACCTTGTGTGGACTTGGTGCCGGAACCTGAGGATTCCTCTCCAGTCCTGACATGGATCTTGGGGTACGTCCTGAGTCTCCCCTGGGGAGTCAGTCCTCGTCTCGAGTGGGGGCATGCACGTGCGCTTTCCTCCCCAGCTGTAGCAGCAGTGTCAGGCTTCCCTTCGCGTGGATCAAGGGATCTGTGGCTTTCCCTCGAGGCTTTCCCACGAGGCTTTACCTCGAGTCTTTCCCACAAGGCTGTCCCACGTGCCACCGTGGTGAGAGTCGATCCTCGGCTTGAAAGTCGAGGCAGTGCAGGGAAAAAAGGTTTCCCTGGAATGGACTGAGACATCTGAGGGACTCTGGGAATGGTGGCACGACCCTGGAGTTCCTCTCGCCTTTCCTGTGGAGAGCGCCTCTTCTTGAGATGCGACGGAAACGCCGGGAATTCTTTCCCGAACACGAAGGGAAAGGATCCCTCCCTCTCGATCTAGGAGGCGGAAAACGGGGCTCCTCTGGATGTGGGCCGGACTCTCGTGCTTCCTCTCGAGTGGAGACGGGTATGTCGGGAACTTCTTGAGTTGCAGCAAGGGTGTGAAGGACCCTTTGGAAATTCCAGAGGTTAGGTGTGATTAGCCTCGAGACGCCTCACCGGAAAATGGGCCTCATCTCGCCTGGAAGGGAGAACCTCCTGGATTTTCTCGAGTTGCGGCAGGTGCTCTCGACTTACGACGGGGACCTCTGGGACCCGCTCTGGTGGCCTCAGGAAAGGCCCGTCCCCATGCGAGTTGCATGGGCCTCTCGTGATTCCTCTCCCGTCGAAAGCCGGGGCCTAAGACCTTGTGTAGAGGTCGGTGCCGGAACCGGAGGATTCCACTCCAGTGCTGACATGGTTCCTGGGGTACTTTTGGAGTCTCCTTAAGGGAGTCATTCCTCGTCTCGAGTAGGGGCATGCACGTGCGCTTTCCTCCCGAGCTGTAGCTGTAGTGTCACGCTTCCCTTCGCGTGGATGAAGGAATCTGAGGCTTTCCCTGGAGTCTTTCCCACGAGGCTTTCCCCCGAGGCTTTCCCAAAGGGCTGTCCAACGTGCCACCGTGGTGTGAGTCGATCCTCGGCCTTGAAAAGTCGAGGCAGTGCAAGGAAAACACGTTTCCCTGGAGTGGACTGAGACATCTGGGGGACTCTGGGAATGGTGGGCACGACCCTGGAGTTCCTCTCGCCTTTCCTGTAGAGAGCGCCCCCCTCTTGAGCTGCGATGGGAAGGCCAGGAATTCTTTCCCGAACACGCAGGGAAAGGAACCCTCCTCTCGAGCTAGGAGGCGGAAACGGGGCTCTTCTGGATGCTGGGCGGGACTCTCGTGCTTCCTCTCGAGTCGAGACGGGTATGTCAGGGAACTTCTTGAGTTGCAGCAAGGGTGTGAAGGACCCTTTGGAAGTTCCAGAGGTTAGGTGTGATTAGCCTCGAGATGCTTCAGCGGAAATGGCCTCATCTCGCCTGGAGGGGAGAACCTCCTGGATTTTCTCGAGCTGCGGCAGGTGCTCTCGACTTACAACAGGGACCTCAGGGACCCGCTCTGGTGGCCTCAGGAAAGGCCAGTCCCCATGCGAGTTGTTCGGGTGCTTCTCGGTATTCCTCTCCCGTCGATGCCGGGACCTAAGACCTTGTGTGGAGTCGGTGCCAGAACTTGAGGATTCCTCTCCAGTGCTGACATGGTTTTGGGTACTTCTGGAGTCTCCCCAGGGGAGTCAGTCCTCGTCTCGAATTGGGGCATGCACGTGCGATTTCCTCTCGAGCTGTAGCAGCAGTGTCATGCTTCCTTCGCGTGGATCAAGGGATCTGTGGTTTCCCTCGAGGCTTGCCCAGGAGGCTTTCTCACAGGGCTGTCCCACGTGCCACCGTGGTGTGAGTCGATCCTCGGCTTGAAAGTCGAGGCAGTGCAGGGAAAACAGGTTTCCCTGGAATGGACTGAGACATCTGAGGGACTCTGGGAATGGTGGCACGACCCTGGAGTTAATCTCGCCTTTCCTGTGGAGAGCGCCTCCTCTTGAGATGCGACGGAAATGCCGGGAATTCTTTCCGACACGCAGGGGAAGGATCCCTCCTCTCGAGCTAGGGAGGCGGAAACGGGGCTCCTCTGGATGAGGGCGGGACTCTCGTGATTCCTCTCGAGTGGAGACGGGTATGTCGGGGAACTTCTTGAGTTGCAGCAAGGGTGTGAAAGACCCTTTGTAATTTCCAGAGGTTAGGTGTGATTAGCCTCGAGATGCCTCAGCGGAAATGGGCCTCATCTCGCCTGGAGGGGAGAACCTCCTGGATTTTCTCGAGTTGTGGCAGGTGCTCTCGACTTACGACGGGACCTCAGGGACCCGCTCTGGTGGCCTCAGGAAAGGCCAGTCCGCATGCGAGTTGCTCGGGGGCCTCTCGGATTCCTCTCCCGTCGATGCTGGGCCTAAGGCTGCCGGCAGACAGTGTGAGGAAGCCCGCCGTGTTATGAGGAAGGAAGCTGACATACGCAAGGCGTGCTCAGACTCAGGGACCCCTCTGGAAATTTTTAAGCATGTACCCCAACAAAAATCTGCCGGTTTTTGTGCTCTGCCTTTTTCACTCTTCTGAACTTTTCTGGAAAAAGTCAATTCAGGGCGTTAGTCTTCTGCATTTTGAAAGAGTGTTTCAATCCAAAAACCCTCTGATGGCTTTCTATCCTGCCTGTAGGACTCGTACAGCTGCGCTTGTGATTGTTTGAGGCCTCCTGACCGCAAGAGGCACAGGAAGCTTAAAACATCCTAGGAATGCAGGAGCTTCCGGGAGTCAGAATCTTTAGAATAGGATTGATTAAAAGTTTCATTTTTTGGGTCAATGCTTGCTGCCAAATTTTCATATCCTTTATTTTTAGATATAGTTGGTATGTGAAAAACAAGTAGTAGACCTGGTATTAGCAACATTAGATCTTTGAGTTAAGTACTTTCTTTGTTATAACCCACTGCACCTTTGTTCTATAGAGATGTAACTTTAATGCTTTAAGGAGATGCAGATTAAAGAAAAACACTTCAGGGAAACAAAATTAACATTCATTAAGGAAGAGAGCCAAAAAAGTGTTAACAAGCCTCTTGGCCAGAAGATAATGTAAATCACCTGAGACCTTTTGTATACAAAATGATATACAGAAAGAATCTGGGTTGGGAACACTACATAATTTTGGGTTATCCATTGATCTTCATGTATTATCAAAAGTATAAAAGACCTTCTGAACAATAAAGGAGGAGGCCAGGGGCCGGGGCCAGTTTCTCGGACCAGCTTCTCGAACTAGTCTCTCAGCCTGGTTTCCTGGGGACTCTGGCTCCCCCCGTGTCTTTCTCTCTCTTTCTTCTTCTCTACCTTTCCTTCTCTCTGCTCTTTACTATAACTTCAGGCTGAATCTCCACATGGAGTGCGGAGTCTCGCCAGGTCTACTTACTTGGCCTGGCTGTTAAGACCCGCACGAAAGGGAGCTTAAGGCGAGGCACCCTTAGATATTCAAGCGGGCGCCGGTGGCCCAACGTAGGTGGTGCAAATTCCTTGTCTGGAATTTTATTGGCCGTCCGCGTAAACCAAGCTATTCAGCCCTCTTCCTCCACTTAATCTTCTTACTACACTATAGTTTGCTAATCTAATCTTGCATTAATAAATAAACAAGTCTTTCCACGCCAACGCCCGTCCACCCTTCGAATT
>NW_017193136.1:0-9952 GCF_001704415.2 Capra hircus
CTCCCAGGGGAGTCAGTCCTCGTCTCGAATTGGGGCATGCACGTGCTTTTTCCTCTCGAGCTGTAGCAGCAGTGTCACGCTTCCCTTCGCGTGAATCAAGGGATCTGTGGCTTTCCCACTAGGCTTTCCCACAGGGCTGTCCCACGTGCCACCGTGGTGTGAGTCGATCCTCGGCTTGAAAGTCGAGGCAGTGCAGGGAAAAAAGGTTTCCCTGGAATGGACTGAGACATCTGAAGGACCCTGGGAATGGTGGCACGACCCTGGAGTTCCTCTCGCCTTTCCTGTGGAGAGCGCCTCTTCTTGAGATGCGACGGGAATCCGGGAATTCTTTCCTGAACACGCAGGGAAAGGATCCCTCCTCTCGATCTAGGAGGGGAAACGGGGCTCCTCTGGATGTGGCCGGACTCTCGTGCTTCCTCTCGAGTGGAGACGGGTATGTCGGGGAACTTCTTGACTTGCAGCAAGGGTGTGAAAGACCCTTTGGAAGTTCCAGAGGTTAGGTGTGATTAGCCTCGAGACACCTCAGCGGAAATGGGCCTCATCTCGCCTGGAAGGTAGAACCTCCTGATTTTCTCGAGTGTGGCAGGTGCTCTCGACTTACGACCTGGACCTCAGGGACCCGCTCTCGTGGCCTCAGGAAAGGCCAGTCCCCATGCGAGTTGCTCGGGGGCCTATCGGGATTCCTCTCCCGTCGATGCCGGGGCCTAAGACCTTGTGTGGAGTCGTTTGCGGAACCTGAGGATTCCACTCCAGGGCTGGCATGGATCTTGGGGTAATTTTGGAGTCTCCCCAGGGGAGTCAGTCCACGTCTCGACTGGGGGCATGCACGTGCGCTTTCCTCCCCAGCTGTAGCAGCAGTGTCACGCTTCATTTCGCGTGGATCAAGGGATCTGTGGCTTTCCCTCGAAGCTTTCCACGAGGCTTTCCCACGAATCTTTCCCACAGGGCTCTCCCACGTGCCACCGTGGTGTGAGTCGATCCTCGGATTGAAAGTCGAGGCAGTGCACGGAAAAACAGTTTTCCCTGGAATGGACTGAGACATCTGGGGGGCTCTGGAAATGGTGGCACGACCCTGGAGTTCCTCGCCTTTCCTGTGGAGAGCGCCTCCTCTTGAAATGTGACAGGAATGCGGGAATTCTTTCCCACGACGCAGGGAAAGGATCCTCCTCTCGAGCTAGGAGGCGGAAATGGGGCTCCTCTGGATGTAGGCGGACTCTCGTGCTTCCTGTTGAGTGGAGACGAGGATGTCGGGGAACTTCTTGAGTTGCAGCAAGGGTGTGAAGGACCCTTTGGAAGTTCCAGAGGTTAGGTGTGATTTGCCTCCAAACGCCTCAGCGGAAATGGGCCTCATCTCTCCTGGAGGGGAGAACCTCCTGGATTTTCTCGAGTTGCGGCAGGTGCTCTCGACTTACGACGGGGACCTCAGGGACCCGCTCTGGTGGCCTCACGAAAGGCCAGTCCCCATGCCAGTTGCTCGGGGCCTATAGGGATTCCTCTCCCGTCGATGCCGGGGCCTAAGACCTTGTGTTGAGTCGGTGCCGGAACCTGAGGATTCCTCTCCAGTACTGACATGGACCTTGTGGTACTTCTGGAGTCTCCCCAGCGGAGTAAGTCCTCGACTGGTGTGGGGCATGCACGTGCTATTTCCTCCCGAGCTGTAGCAGCAGTGTCACGCTCCCCTTCGCGTGGATCAAGGGATCTGTGGCTTTCCCTCGAGCTTTCCCACGAGGCTTTCCCACGAAGTTTTACCACAGGGCTATCCCACGTGCGACCGTGTGTGAGTCGATCCTCGGCTTGAACGTCGAGGCAGTGCAGGGAAAACAGGTGTCCCTGGAATGGACGGAGACATCTGGGGGCTCTGGAATGGTGGCACGACCCTGGAGTTCCTCTCGCCTTTCTGTGGAGAGCATCTTGAGATGCGACGGGAACGCCAGGAATTCTTTCCAGACCAGGCAGGGAAAGGATCCCTCCTCTCGAGCTAGGAGGCGGAAAGGGGGCTCCTCTGGATGTTGTCGGGACTCTTCGCTCCTCGCGATTGGAGACGGGTATGTCGGGGAACTTCTTGAGTTGCAGCAAGGGTGTGAAGGACCCTTTGGAAGTTCCAGAGTTTAGGTGTGATTAGCCTCGAGACACCTAAGCGGAAATGGGCCTCATCTCGCCTGGAAGGTAGAACCTCCTGATTTTCTCGAGTTGTGGCAGGTGCTCTCGACTTACGACGGGACCTCAGGGACCCGCTCTCGTGGCCTCAGGAAAGGCCAGTCCCCATGCGAGTTGCTCGGGGCCTATAGGGATTCCTCTCCCGTCGATGCCGGGCCTAAGACCTTGTGTGGAGTCGTTTGCGGAACCTGAGGATTCCTCTCCAGGGCTAGCATGGATCTTGGGGTAATTCTGGAGTCTCCCCAGGGGAGTCAGTCCACGTCGAGTGGGCATGCACGTGCGCATTCCTCCCCAGCTCTAGCAGTGTCTTCCCGACGAGTGGATCAAGGGATCTGTGGCTTTCCCTAGAGGCTTTCCCACAGGGCTGTCCCACGTGTCACCGTGCAGTGAGTCGATCCTCGGCTTGAAAGTCGAGGCAGTGCAGGGAAAACAGGTGTCCCTGGAATGGACGGAGACATCTGGGGGACTCTAGTAATGGTGGCACGACCCTGGAGTTCCTCTGGCCTTTCCTGTGGAGAGCACCTCATCTTGAGATGTCACGGGAACGCCAGGAATTCTTTCCAGACAGCAGGGAAAGGATCCCTTCTCTCGCGCTAGGAGGCGGAAACGGGCTCCTATGGATGTGGGCGGGACTCTCGTGCTTCCTCTCGAGTGGAGACGGGTATGTCGGGGAACTTCTTGAGTTGCAGCAAGGTGTGAAGGACCCTTTGGAAGTTCCAGAGGTTAGGTGTGATTAGCCTCGAGAAGCCTCAGCGGAAATGGGCCTCATCTCGCCTGGAGGGGAGAACCTCCTGGATTTTCTCGAGTTGCGGCAGTTCCTCTCGACTTACGACGGGGACCTCAGGGACACGCTCTGGTGGCCTCAGGAAAGGCCAGTCCCCAAGCGAGTTGCTCGGGGCCTCTCGAGATTCTCTCCTGTCGATGCCGGGGCCTAAGACCTTGTGTGGAGTCGGTGCCGGAACCTGAGGATTCCTCTCCAGTGCTGACATGGATCTTTGGTACTTCTGAGTCTCCCCTGGGGAGTCAGTCCTCCTCTCGAGTGGGGCATGCACGTGCGCTTTCCTCCCAGCTCTAGCAGCAGTGTCACGCTTCCCGTCGAGTGGGTCAAGGGATCTGTGGCTTTCCCACGAAGCTTTCCCACAGGGCTGTCCCACGTGCCACCGTGGTGTGAGTCGATCCTCGGCTTGAAAGTCGAGGCAGTGCAGGGAAAACAGGTTTCCCTAAATGGACTGAGACATCTGGGGGACTCTGGGAATGGTGGCACGACCCTGGAGTTCCTCTCGCCTTTCCTGTGGAGAGCGCCTCCTCTTGAGATGCGACGGGAACGCGGAATTCTTTCCCGACCACGCAGGGAAAGATCCCTCCTCTCGAGCTAGGAGGCGGAAACAGCGCTCCTCTGGATGAGGGCGGGACTCTCGTGCTTCCTCTCGAGTGGAGACGGGTATGTCGGGAACTTCTTGAGTTGCAGCAAGGGTGTGAAGGACCCTTTGGAAGTTCCAGAGGTTAGGTGTGATTAGCTCGAGACGCCTCAGCGGAAATGGGCCTCATCTCGCCTGGAGGGGAGAACCTCCTGGATTTTCTCGAGTTGCGGCAGGTGCTCTCGACTTACGACGGGACCTCAGGGACCCGCTCTGGTGGCCTCAGGAAAGGCCAGTCCCCATGCGAGTTGCTCGGGGGCCTCTCGGGATTCCTCTCCGTCGATGCCGGGGCCTAAGACTGCCGGGAGCCAGTGTGAGAAGCCCGCCCGTGACAAGGTTATGAGGAAGGAAGCTGACATACGCAAGGCGTGCTCAGACTTCAGGGACCCCTCTGGAAATTTTTAAGCATGTACCCCAACAAAAATCTGCCGGTTTTTGTGCTCTGCTTTTTCACTCTTCTGACCTTTTCTGGAAAAAGTCAATTCAGGCGTTAGTCTTCTGCATTTGAAAGAGTGTTTCAATCCAAAAACCCTCTGATGGCTTTCTAGCCTGCCTGTAGGACTCGTACAGCTGCGCTTGTGATTGTTTGAGGCCTCCTGACCGCAGGAGGCACAGGAAGCTTAAAACATCCTAGGAATGCAGGAGCTTTCGAGGAGTCAAAATCTTTAGAATAGGACTGATTAAAAGTTTCATTTTTTGGGTCAATGCTTGCTGCCAAATTTTCATATCCTTTATTTTTAGATATAGTTGGTATATAGAAAAACAAGTAGTAGACCTGGTATTAGCAACATTAGATCTTTGAGTTAAGTACCTTCTTTGTTATAACCCACTGCACCTTTGTTCTATAGAGATGTAACTTTAATGCTTTAAGGAGATGCAGATTAAAGAAAAACACTTCAGGGGAAACAAAATTAACATTCATTAAGGAAGAGAGCCAAAAAGTGTTAACAAGCCTCTTGGCCAGAAGATAATGTAAATCACCTGAGACCTTTTGTATACAAAATGATATACAGAAAGAATCTGGGTTGTGAACGCTACATAATTTTGTGTTATCCATTGATCTCCATGTTTTATCAAAAAAGTATAAAAGGCCTTCTGAACAATAAAGGAGGAGCCAGGGCCGGGGGCCAGTTTCTCGGACCAGCTTCTCGAACTAGTCTCTCAGCCTGGTTTCTTGGGACTCTGGCTCCCCCCGTGTCTTTCTCTCTCTTTCTTCTTCTCTACCTTTCCTTCTCTCTGCTCTTTACTTTAACTTCAGGCTGAATCTCCACCTGGAGTGCGGAGGCTCGCCAGGTCTACTTACTTGCCCTGGCTGTTAAGACCCGCACGAAAGGGAGCTTAAGGCGAGGCACCCTTAGATATTCAAGCGGGCGCCGGTGGCCCAACGTAGGTGGTGCAAATTCCTTGTCTGGAATTTTATTGGCCTTCCGCGTAAACCAAGCTATTCAGCCCTCTTCCTCCACTTAATCTTCTTACTACACTATAGTTTCCTAATCTAATCTTACATTAATAAATAAACAAGTCTTTCCACGCCAACGCCCGTCCACTTCGAATTCCCTGGATCCACCGGGGCTGGACCCCGGCATAAGACCTTGTGGAGTCGGTGCCGGAACCTGAGGATTCCTCTCCAGTGCTGACATGGATCTTGGGGTACTTCTGGAGTCTCCCCAGGGGAGTCAGTCTCGTCTCGAGTGGGGGCATGCACGTGCGCTTTCCTCCCGAGCTGTAGCAGCAGTGTCACGCTTCCCCTTCGCGTGGATCAAGGGATCTGTGGCTTTCCACGAGGCTTTCCCACAGGGCTGTCCCACGTGCCACCGTGGTGTGAGTCGATCCTCGGCTTGAAAGTCGAGGCAGTGCAGGGAAAACAGGTTTCCCTGGAATGGACTGAGACATCTGGGGACTCTGGGAATGGTGGCACGACCCTGGAGTTCCTCTCGCCTTTCCTGTGGAGAGCGCCTCCTCTTGAGATGCGACGGGAACGCGGGAATTCTTTCCCGACCACGCAGGGAAAGGATCCCCTCTCGAGCTAGGAGGCGGAAACGGGCTCCTCTGGATGGACTCTCGTGATTCCTCTCGAGTGGAGACGGTATGTCGGGGAACTTCTTGAGTTGCAGCAAGGGTGTGAAGGACCCTTTGGAAGTTCCAGAGGTTAGGTGTGATTAGCCTCGAGACGCCTCAGCGGAAATGGGCCTCATCTCGCCTGGAGGGAGAACCTCCTGGATTTTCTCGAGTTGCGGCAGGTGACGGGGACCTCAGGGAGCCTCCAGTAAGAGACCCAGGAGGGCCCCCTTCACTCGAGAAAATCCAGGAGGTTCTCCCCTCCAGGCGAGATGAGGCCCATTTCCGCTGAGGCGTCTCGAGGCTAATCACACCTAACCTCTGGAACTTCCAAAGGGTCCTTCACACCCTTGCTGCAACTCAAGAAGTTCCCCGACATACCCGTCTCCACTCGAGAGGAATCACGAGAGTCCCCCCTCATCCAGAGGAGCCCCGTTTCCGCCTCCTAGCTCGAGGAGGGATCCTTTCCCTGCGTGGTCGGGAAAGAATTCCCGGCGTTCCCGTCGCATCTCAAGAGGCGCTCTCCACAGGAAAGGCGAGAGGAACTCCAGGGTCGTGCCACCATTCCCAGAGTCCCCCAGATGTCTCAGTCCATTCCAGGGAAACCTGTTTTCCCTGCACTGCCTCGACTTTCAAGCCGAGGATCGACTCACACCACGGTGGCACGTGGGACAGCCCTGTGGGAAAGCCTCGTGGGAAAGCCACAGATCCCTTGATCCACGCGAAGGGAAGCGTGACACTGCTGCTACAGCTCGGGAGGAAAGCGCACGTGCATGCCCCCACTCGAGACGAGGACTGACTCCCCTGGGGAGACTCCAGAAGTACCCCAAGATCCATGTCAGCACTGGAGAGGAATCCTCAGGTTCCGGCACCGACTCCACACAAGGTCTTATGCCGGGTCCAGCCCCGGTGGATCCAGGGAATTCGAAGGTGGACGGCGTTGGCGTGGAAAGACTTGTTTATTTATTAATGTAGATTAGATTAGGAAACTATAGTGTAGTAAGAAGATTAAGTGGAGGAAGAGGGCTGAATAGCTTGGTTTACGCGGAAGGCCAATAAAATTCCAGACAAGGAATTTGCACCACCTACGTTGGGCCACCGGCGCCCGCTTGAATATCTAAGGGTGCCTCGCCTTAAGCTCCCTTTCGTGCGGGTCTTAACAGCCAGGGCAAGTAAGTAGACCTGGCGAGCCTCCGCACTCCAGGTGGAGATTCAGCCTGAAGTTAAAGTAAAGAGCAGAGAGAAGGAAAGGTAGAGAAGAAGAAAGAGAGAGAAAGACACGGGGGGAGCCAGAGTCCCAAGAAACCAGGCTGAGAGACTAGTTCGAGAAGCTGGTCCGAGAAACTGGCCCCCGGCCCCTGGCCTCCTCCTTTATTGTTCAGAAGGCCTTTTATACTTTTGATAAAACATGGAGATCAATGGATAACACAAAATTATGTAGCGTTCACAACCCAGATTCTTTCTGTATATCATTTTGTATACAAAAGGTCTCAGGTGATTTACATTATCTTCTGGCCAAGAGGCTTGTTAACACTTTTTTTGCTCTCTTCCTTAATGAATGTTAATTTTGTTTCCCCTGAAGTGTTTTTCTTTAATCTGCATCTCCTTAAAGCATTAAAGTTACATCTCTATAGAACAAAGGTGCAGTGGGTTATAACAAAGAAGGTACTTAACTCAAAGATCTAATGTTGCTAATACCAGGTCTACTACTTGTTTTTCTATATACCAACTATATCTAAAAATAAAGGATATGAAAATTTGGCAGCAAGCATTGACCCAAAAAATGAAACTTTTAATCAGTCCTATTCTAAAGATTTTGACTCCTCGAAGCTCCTGCATTCCTAGGATGTTTTAAGCTTCCTGTGCCTCCTGCGGTCAGGAGGCCTCAAACAATCACAAGCGCAGCTGTACGAGTCCTACAGGCAGGCTAGAAAGCCATCAGAGGGTTTTTGGATTGAAACACTCTTTCAAATGCAGAAGACTAACGCCTGAATTGACTTTTTCCAGAAAAGGTCAGAAGAGTGAAAAAGCAGAGCAAAAACCGGCAGATTTTTGTTGGGGTACATGCTTAAAAATTTCCAGAGGGGTCCCTGAAGTCTGAGCACGCCTTGCGTATGTCAGCTTCCTTCCTCATAACCTTGTCACGGGCGGGCTTCCTCACACTGGCTCCCGGCAGTCTTAGGCCCCGGCATCGACGGGAGAGGAATCCCGAGAGGCCCCCGAGCAACTCGCATGGGGACTGGCCTTTCCTGAGGCCACCAGAGCGGGTCCCTGAGGTCCCCGTCGTAAGTCGAGAGCACCTGCCGCAACTCGAGAAAATCCAGGAGGTTCTCCCCTCCAGGCGAGATGAGGCCCATTTCCGCTGAGGCGTCTCGAGGCTAATCACACCTAACCTCTGGAACTTCCAAAGGGTCCTTCACACCCTTGCTGCAACTCAAGAAGTTCCCGACATACCCGTCTCCACTCGAGAGGAACGAGAGTCCCGCCCTCATCCAGAGGAGCCGTTTCCGCCTCCTAGCTCGAGAGGAGGGATCTTTCCCTGCGTGGTCGGGAAGAATTCCGCGTTTCCGTCGCATCTCAAGAGGAGGCGCTCTCCACAGGAAAGGCGAGAGGAACTCAGGGTCGTGCCACCATTCCCAGAGTCCCCCAGATGTCTCAGTCCATTCCAGGGAAACCTGTTTTCCCTGCACTGCCTCGACTTTCAAGCGAGGATCGACTCACACCACGGTGGCACGTGGACAGCCCTGTGGGAAAGCCTCGTGGAAAGCCACAGATCCCTTGATCCACTCGAAGGGAAGCGTGACACTGCTGCTAGAGCTGGGAGGAAAGCGCACGTGCATGCCCCCACTCGAGACGAGGACTGACTCCCAGGGGAGACTCAGGAAGTACCCCAAGATCCATGTCAGCACTGGAGAGGAATCCTCAGGTTCCGGCACCGACTCCACACAAGGTCTTAGGCCCCCGGCATCGACAGGAGAGGAATCCGAGAGGCCCCCGAGCAACTCGCATGGGACTGGCCTTTCCTGAGGCCACCAGAGCGTGTCCCTGAGGTCCCCGTCGTAAGTCGAGAGGAACTGCCGCAACTCGAGAAAATCCAGGAGGTTCTCCCCCTTCCGAGATGAGGCCATTTCCGCTGAGGCGTCTCGAGGCTAATCACACCTAACCTCTGGAACTTCCAAAGGGTCCTTCACACCCTTGCTGCAACTCAAGAAGTTCCCGACATACCCGTCTCCACTCGAGAGGAAGCACGAGAGTCCGCCCACATCCAGAGGAGCCCCGTTTCCGCCTCTAGCGCGAGAGAAGGGATCCTTTCCCTGCCTGTCTGGAAAGAATTCCTGGCGTTCCCCGTGCATCTCAAGAGGAGGTGCTCTCCACAGAAAGGCCAGAGGAACTCCAGGGTCGTGCCACCATTACAGAGTCCCCCAGATGTCTCCGTCCATTCCAGGGAACCTGTTTTCCCTGCACTGCCTCGACTTTCAGCCGAGGATCGACTCACTGCACGGGGACACGTGGGACAGCCCTGTGGAAAGCCTCTAGGGAAAGCCACAGATCCCTTGATCCACTCGTCGGGAAGCGTGACACGGCTGCTAAGCTGGGAGGAATGCGCACGTGCATGCCCCCACTCGAGACGTGGACTGACTCCCCTGGGGAGACTCCAGAATTACCCCAAGATCCATGCTAGCCCTGGAGAGGAATCCTCAGGTTCCGCAAACGACTCCACACAAGGTCTTAGGCCCGGCATCGACGGAGAGGAATCCCCTATAGGCCCCGAGCAACTCGCATGGGGACTGGCCTTTCCTGAGGCCACGAGAGCGGGTCCTGAGGTCCCCGTCGTAAGTCGAGAGCACCTGCCACAACTCGAGAAAATCAGGAGGTTCTACCTTCCAGGCGAGATGAGGCCCATTTCCGCTTAGGTGTCTCGAGGCTAATCACACCTAAACTCTGGAACTTCCAAAGGGTCCTTCACACCCTTGCTGCAACTCAAGAAGTTCCCGACATAACCCGTCTCCAATCGCGAGGAAGCACAAGAGTCCCGACAACATCCAGAGGAGCCCCCTTTCCGCCTCCTAGCTCGAGAGGAGGGATCCTTTCCCTGCCTGGTCTGGAAAGAATTCCTGGCGTTCCCGTCGCATCTCAAGATGAGGTGCTCTCCACAGAAAAGGGCGAGAGGAACTCCAGGGTCGTGCCACCATTCCCAGAGCCCCCAGATGTCTCCGTCCATTCCAGGGACAACCTTTTTCCCTGCACTGCCTCGACGTTCAAGCGAGGATCGACTCACACCACGGTCGCACGTGGGATAGCCTGTGGTAAAAAAAGCC
>NW_017193137.1:0-9952 GCF_001704415.2 Capra hircus
GTTCCCGTCGCATCTCAAGAGGAGGCGCTCTCACAGGAAAGGCGAGAGGAACTCCAGGTCGTGCCACCATTCCCAGAGTCCCCAGATGTCTCAGTCCATTCCAGGGAAACCTGTTTTCCCTGCACTGCCTCGACTTTCAACCGAGGATCCACTCACACCAGGTGGCACGTGAAGCCCTTGTGAAGCCTCGAGGGAAAGCCACAGATCCCTTGATCCACGCGAAGGAAGCGTGACACTGCTGCTACAGCTCGGGAGGAAAGCGCACGTGCATGCCCCACTCGAGACGAGGACTGACTCCCCTGGGGAGACTCCAGAAGTACCCCAAGATCCATGTCAGCACTGGAGAGGAATCCTCAGGTTCCGGCCCGACTCCACACAAGGTCTTAGGCCCCGCATCGACGGGAGAGGAATCCGAGAGGCCCCCTTGCAACTCGCATGGGGACTGGCCTTTCCTGAGGCCACCAGAGCGGGTCCCTGAGGTCCCCGTCGTAAGTCGAGAGCACCTGCCGCAACTCGAGAAAATCCAGGAGGTTTCCCCTCCAGGCGAGATGAGGCCCATTTCCGCGGAGGCGTCTCGAGGCAAATCACACCTAACCTCTGGAACTTCCAAAGGGTCCTCACACCCTTGCTGCAACACAAGAAGTTCCCGACATACCGGTCTCCACTGGAGAGGAAGCACGAGAGTTCCGCCCACATCCAGAGGAGCCCCGTGTCCGCTTCCTAGCTCGAGAGGAGGGATCCTTTCCCTGCGTGGTCGGTCATTTATTCCCAGCATTCCCGTCGCATTTCAAGAGGAGGCGCTCTCCACAAGAAAGGCGAGAGGAACTCCAGGGTTGTGCCACCATTCCCAGAGTCCCCCAGATGTCTCAGTCCATTCCAGGGAAACCTGTTTTCCCTGCACTGCCTCGACTTTCAAGCCGAGGATCGACTCTCACCACTGTGGCATGTGGGACAGACCTGTGGGAAAGCCTCGTGGGAAAGCCTCGAGGGAAAGCCACAGATCCCTTGATACACGCGAAGGGAAGCGCGACACTGCTGCTACAGCTCGGGAGGAAAGCGCACGTGCATGCCTCCCCTCGAGACGAGGACTGACTCCCTTGGGGAGACTCCAGAAGTACCCAAGATCCATGTCAGCACTGGAGAGAAATCCTCAGGTTCCGGAACCGACTCCACACAAGGCCTTGGCCACGGCATCGACGGGAGAGGAATCCCGAGAGGCCACAGAGCAACTCGCATGGGTCTGGCCTTTCCTGAGGCCACCAGAGCGGGTCCCTGAGTTCCCGTCCTATGTCGAGAGCACCTGCTGCAACTCGAGATAATACAGGAGGTTCTCCCCTCCAGGCGAGATGAGGCCCATTTCCGCTGAGGCGTCTCGAGTCTAAACACACCTAACCTCTGGAACTTCCAAAGGGTCCTTCACACCCTTGCTGCAACTCAAGAAGTTCCCCGACATACCCGTCTCCACTCGAGAGGAAGCACAAGAGTCCCGCCCACATCCAGAGGAGCCCCGTTTCCGCCTCCTAGCTCGAGAGGAGGGATCCTTTCCCTACGTGGTCGGGAAAGAATTCCCGGCGTTCCCGTCACATCTCAAGAGGAGTCGCTCTCCACCGGAGAGGGGAGAGGAACTCCAGGGTCGTGCCACCATTCCAGAGTCCCCCAGATATCTCAGTCCATTCCAGGGAAACCTGTTTTCCCTGCACTGCCTCGACCTTCAAGCCGAGGATCGACTCACACCACGGTGGCACGTTGGACAGCCTGTGGGAAAGCCTCGTGGGAAAGCCTCGTGGAAAGCCTCGAGGTAAAGCCACAGATCTCTTGATCCACGCGAAGGGAATCGTGACTCTGCTGCTACAGCTCGAGAGGAAAGCGCACGTTCATGCCCCCACTCGAGACGAGGACTGACTCCCCTGGGGAGACTCCAGAAGTACCCCAAGATCCATGTCAGCACTGGAGAGGAATCCTCAGGTTCCGGCACCTGCTGGGAGCCAGTGTGAGGAATCCCGCCCGTGACAAGGTCATGAGGAATGAAGCTGACATACGCAAGGCGTGCTCAGACTTCAGGGACCCCTCTGCAAATTCCTAAGCACGTACCCCAACAAAAATCTGCCGGCTTTTGTGCTCTGCTTTTCCACTCTTCTGACATTTTCTGGAAAAAGTCAATTCAGGGCTTTAGTCTTCTGCATTTGAAAGAGTGTTTCAATCCAAAAACCCCTCCGATGGCTGTCTAGCCTGCCTGCAGGACTCGTACAACTGCGCATGTGATTGTTTGAGGCCTCCTGACCGCAGGAGTCACAGGAAGCTTAAAATATCCTAGGAATGTAGCAGCTTCCGAGGAGTCAAAATGTTTAGAATAGGACTGATTAAAGGTTTCATTTTTTGGGTCAATGCTTGCTGCCAAATTTTCATATCCTTTATTTTTAGATATAGTTGGTATATAGAAAAACAAGTAGTAGACCTGGTATTAGCAACATTAGATCTTTGAGTTAAGTACCTTCTTTGTTATATCCCACTGCACCTTTGTTCTATAGAGATGTAACTTTAATGCTTTAAGGAGATGCAGATTAAAAAAAAAAAAACACTTCAGGGGAAACAAAATTAACATTCATTAAGGAAGAGAGCCAAAAAGTGTTAACAAGCCTCTTGTCCAAAAGATAATGTAAATCACCTGAGACCTTTTGTATACAAAATGATATACGGAAAGAATCTGGGTTGCGAACGCTACATAATTTTGTGTTACCCATTGATCTCCGTGTTTTATCAAAAGTATAAAAGGCCTTCTGAACAATAAAGGATGGGGGCCAGTTTCTCGAACTAGTCTCTCGGCCTGGTTTCTTGGGACTCTGGCTCCCCCATGTCTCTCTCTCTCTCTTCTTCTCTCCCATTCCCTCTCTCTGCTCTTTACTTTAACTTCAGGCTGAATCTCCATCTGGGGCCCGGAGGCTCGCCAGGTCTACTTACTTGCCCCGGCTGTTAAGACCCACACGAAAGGGAGCTTAAGGCGAGGCACCCTTAGATATTCAAGCGGGCGCCGGTGGCCCAACGTAGATGGTGCAAATTCCTTGTCTGGAATTTTATTGGCCTTCCGCGTAAACCAAGCTATTCAGCCCTCTTCCTCCATTTAATCTTCTTACTACACTATAGTTTCTTAATCTAATCTTACATTAATAAACAAACAAGTCTTTCCACGCCAACGCCGTCCACCCTTCGAATTTCCTGGATCCACCGGGGCTGGACCCCGGTAGGCACCGACTCAACACAAGGTCTTAGGCCCTGGCATGGACGGGAGAGGAATCCCGAGAGGCCCCGAGCAACTCGCATGGGGACTGGCCTTTCCTGAGGCCACCAGAGCGGGTCCCAGTGGTCCCCGTCGTAAGGCGAGAGCACGTACCACAACTCGAAAAAATCCAGGAGATTCTCCCCTCCAGGGGAGATGAGGCCCATTTCCGCTAAGGCGTCTCGACTCTAAACACACCTAACCTCTGGAATTCCAAAGGATCCTTCACACCGTTGCTGCAACTCAAGAATTTCCCCAACATACCCGTCTCCACTCGAGAGGAAGCACGAGAGTCCCGGCCACATCCAGAGGAGCCCCGTTTCCGCCTCCAAGTTCGAGAGGAGGGATCCTTTTCCTGCGCGGTCGGGAAAGAATTCCCGGTGTTCCCGTCGCATCTCAAGAGGAGGCGCTGTCCACAGGAAAGGCGAGAGGAACTCCAGGGTCGTGCCACCATCCCCAGAGTCCCCCAGTTGTCTCAGTCCATTCCAGGGAAACCTGTTTTCCCTGCACTGCCTCGACTTTCAAGCCGAGGATCGACTCACACCACGGTGGCACGTGGGACAGCCCTGTGGGAAAGCCTGGTGGGAAAGCCTCGAGGGAAAGCGACAGATGCTTTGATCCACGCGAAGGGAAGCGTGACACTGCTGCTTCTGGTCGGGAGGAAAGTACACGTGCATGCCCCCACTCGAGACGAGGACTGACTCCCCTGGGGAGACTCCAGAAGTACCCAAGATCCATGTCAGCACTGGAGAGGAACCCTCACTTTACGGCACCGACTCCACAAAGGTCTTAGGCCCCAGCATCGACGGGAGAGGAATCCCGTGAGTCTCCCCGAGCAACTCGCATGGGGACTGGCCTTTCCTGAGGCCACCAGAGCGGGTCCCTGAGGTCCCCGTCGTAACGCGAGAACACCTGCAGCAACTCAAGAAAATGCAGGAGGTTCTCCCCTCCAGGGGAGATGAGGACCATTTCCTCTGAGGCGTCCCCAGGCTAATCACACCTAACCTCTGGAACTTCCAAAGGGTCCTTCACACCCTTGCTGCAACTCAAGAAGTTCCCCGACATACCCGTCTCCACTCAAGAGGAAGCACGAGAGTCCCGCCCAATCCAGAGGAGCCCAGTTTCCGCCTCCAAGCTCGAGAAGAGGGATCCTTTCCCTGCGTCGTCGTGAAAGAATTCCCGGCGGTTGCGTCGCATCTCAAGAGGAGGCCCTCTCTACAGGAAAGCCGAGAGGAACTCCAGGGTCATGCCACCATTCCCAGAGTCCCCCAGATGTCTCAGTCTATTCCAGGGAAACCTGTTTTCCCTGCACTGCCTCGACTTTCAAGCCGAGGATCAACTCACACCATGGTGGCACGGGGGAAAACCCTGTGGGAAAGCCTCGTGGGAAAGCCTCATGGGAAACCCTCGAGGGAAAGCCACAGATCCCTTGATCCAAGCGAAGGGAAGCGTGACACTGCTGCTAAAGCTCGGGAGGAAAGCGCACTTGCATGCCCACACTCGAGACGAGGACTGACTCCCCTGGGGAGACTCCAGAAGTACCCCAAGGTCCATGTCAGCCCTGGAGAGGAATCCTCAGGTTCCGGCACCGACTCCACGCAAGGGCTTAGGCCCCGGCATCAGGGGAGAGGAATCCCGAGAGGCCCCCGAGCAACTCGTATGGGGACCTGCCTTTCCTGAGGCCACCAGAGCGGGTTCCTGATGTCCCCGTCGTTAGTCAAGAGCACCTGCCGCAACTCGAGAAAATCCAGGAGGTTCTCCCTTCCAGGCGAGATGAGGCCCATTTCCGCTGAGGCGTCTCGAGGCTAATCACACCAAACCTCTGGAACTTCCAAAGGGTCCTTCACACCCTTGCTGCAACTCAAGAAGTTCGCTGACATACCCGTCTCCACTCGAGAGGAAGCACGAGAGTCCCGCCCACATCTAGAGGAACCCCGTTTCCGCCTCCTAGCTCGAGAGGAGGGATCCTTTCCCTGCATGGTCTGGAAAGAATTCCCGGCGTTCCCGTCGCATCTCAAGAGGAGGCGCTCTCCACAGGAAAGGCGAGCGGAACTCCAGGGTCGTGCAACCATTCCCAGAGTCCCCCAGATGTCTCAGTCCATTCCAGGGAAACTTTTTTCCCTACACTGCCTCGACTTTCAGGACGAGGATCGACTCACACCACGGTGGCACGTGGGACAGCCCTTTGGGAAAGCCTCGAGGGAAAGCCACAGATCCCTTGATCCACGCGAAGGGAACCATGACACTGCTGCTGCAGCTCGGGAGGAAAGCGCACGTGCATGCTCCCACTCGAGACAAGGACTGACTCCCCTGGGGAGACTCCAGAAGTACTCCAAAATCCATGTCAGCACTGGAGAGGAAACCTCAGGTTCCGGCACCGACTCCACACAAGTTCTTAGGCCCCGGCACCGACGGGAGAGGAATCCCGAGAGGTCCCCGTGCAACTTGCATGGGGACTGGCCTTTCCTGAGGCCACCAGAGAGGGTCCCTGAGGGCCCCGTCGTAGGTCGAGAGCACCTGCCGCAACTTGAATAAATCCAGGAGGTTCTCCCTTTCAGGCGAGATGAGGACCATTTCTGCTGAGACGTCTCGAGGCTAATCACACCTAACCTCTGGAAGTTACAAAGCGTCCTTCACACTCTTTCTGCAACTCAAGAAGTTCCCCGACATACCCGTTTCCACTCGAGAGGAAGCACGAGTGTCCCGCCCACATCCAGATGAGCCCCGTTTCCGCCTCATAGCTCAACAGGAGGGATCCATTCCCTGCGTGGTCGGGAAAGAATTCCCGGCGTTCCCGTCACATCTCAAGAGGGAGCGCTCTCCACAGGAAAGGCGAGAGGTACTCCAGGGTCGTGCCACCATTCCCAGATCCCCCAGATATCTCAGTCCATTCCACGGAAGCCTGTTTTCCCGGCACTGACTCAACTTTCAAGACGAGGATCGACTGACACCACGGTGGCACGTGGGACATCGTGGGAAAGCCTGGTGGGAAAGCGTCGTGGGAAAGCCTCGCTTAAAGCCTCGAGGGAAAGCCACTGATCCTAGGATACACGGGAAGGGAAGCGTGACACTGCTGCTACAGTTCGGGAGGAAAGTGCACGTGCATGCCCCCACTCGAGACGAGGACTGACTCCCCTGGGGAGACTCCAGAAGTACCCCAAGATCCATGTCAGAACTGGAGAGGAATTCTCAGTTTCCGACACCGACTCCACACAAGGTCTTAGGCCCTGGCATCGATGGGAGAGGAATCCCGAGAGGACCCCGAGTAAATCGCATGGGGACTGGCCTTTCCTGAGGCCACCAGAGCGGGTCCCTGAGGTCCCCGTAGTAATTCGAGAGCACCTGCCGCAACTTGAGAAAATCCAGGAGGTTCTCCCTTCTTGGCGAGATGAGGCCCATTTCCACTGAGTTCTCTCACGGCTAATCACACCTAACCTCTGGAACTTCCAAAGGGTCCTTCACACCCTTTCTGCAATTCAAGCAGATCACCAACATACCAGTCTCCACTCGAGAGGAAGAACGAGAGTCCCGCCCACATCCAGAGGAGCCCCGTTTCCGACTCCTAGCTCGAGAGGAGGGATCCTTTCCCTGCGTGGTCGGGAAAGAATTCCCGGCGTTCCCATCGCATCTCAAGAGGGGGCGCTCTCCACAGGGAAGGCGAGAGGAACTCCAGGGTCGTGCCACCATTCCCAGAGTCCCACAGATGTCTTAGTCCATTCCAGGGAAACCTGTTTTCCCTGCACTGCCTCGACTTTCAAGAAGAGGTTCGACTCACACCAAGGTGGCAGGTGGGACAGTCGTGGGAAAGCGTCGTGGGAAAGCCTCGAGGGAAAGCCACAGATCCCTTGATCCTCGCGAAGGGAAGCTCAACACTGCTGCTACAGCTCGGAGGAAAGCTCACGTGCATGCCCCGACTCGAGACGAGGACTGACTCCCCTGGGGAGACTCCAGAAATACCCCAAGATACATGTCAGCACTGGAGAGGAATCCTCAGGTTTTGGCACAGACTCCACACAAGATCTTAGGTCCCGGCATCGACGGGAGACGAATCCCGAGAGACCCATGAGCAACTCGCATGGGGACTTCCCTTTCGTGAGGCCACAAGAGGGGGTCCCTGATGTCACCGTCGTAAGTCGAGAGCATCTGCTGCAACTCGAGAAAATCCAGGAGGTTCTCCTCTCCTGGCGAGATGAGGCCCATTTCCGCTGAGGGGTCTCGAGGCTAATCACACCTAAACTCTGGAACTTCCAAAGGGTCATTCACACCCTTGCTGCAACTCAAGAAGTTCCCCAACATGCTCGTCTCCACTCGACAGGAAGCACGAGAGTCCCGCCCACATCCAGAGGAGACCCGTTTCCGCCTCCTAGCTAGAGAGGAGGGATACTTTCCCTGCGTGGTCGGGAAAGAATTCCCGGCTTTCCCGTCGCATCTCAAGTGGAGGCGCTCTCCACAGGAAAGGCGAGAGGAACTCCAGGGTCGTGCCACATTCCCAGAGTCCCCCAGATGTCTCAGTCCATTCCAGGGAAACCTGTTTTCCCTGCACTGCCTCGACTTTCAAGCCGAGTATCGACTCACACCACGGTGGCACGTGGGACAGCCCTGTGGGAAAGCTGCCGGGAGCCAGTGTGAGGAATCCCGCCCGTGACAAGGTCATGAGGAAGGAAGCTGACATTCGCAAGGCGTGCTCAGACTTCAGGGACCCCTCTGGAAATTCCTAAGCATGTACCCCAACAAAAATCTGCCGGCTTTTGTGCTCTGCTTTTCCACTCTTCTGACATTTTCTGGAAAAAGTCAATTCAGGGTTTCAGTCTTCTGCATTTGAAAGAGTGTTTCAATCTAAAAACCCCTCCGATGGCTTTCTAGCCTGCCTGCAGGACTCTGCGAGTGTGATTGTTTGAGGCCTCCTGACTGCAGGAGGCACAGGAAGCTTAAAACATCCTAGGAATGTAGGGGCTTCCGAAGAGTCAAAATCTTTAGAATAGGACTGATTAAAAGTTTCATTTGTTGAGTCAATGCTTGCTGCCAAATTTTCATATCCTTTATTTTTAGATATAGTTGGTATATAGAAAAACAAGTAGTAGACCTGGTATTAGCAACATTAGATCTTTGAGTTAAGTACCTTCTTTGTTATATCCCACTGCACCTTTGTTCTATAGAGATGTAACTTTAATGCTTTAAGGAGATGCAAATTAAAGAAAAACACTTCGGGGGAAACAAAATCAACATTCATTAAGGAAGAGAGCTAAAAAGTGTTAACAAGCTTCTTGGCCAGAAGATAATGTAAATCACCTGAGACCTTTTGTATACAAAATGATGTATAGAAAGAGTCTGGGCTGCGAACGCTACATAATTCTGTGTTACCCGTTGATCTCCATGTTTTATCAAAAGTATAAAAGGCCTTCTGAACAATAAAGGATCGGACCAGTTTCTCGAACTAGTCTCTCGGCCTGGTTTCTTGGGACTCTGGCTCCCCCATGTCTCTCTCTCTCCTCTTCTCTCCCCTTCCCTCTCTCTGCTCTTTACTTTAACTTCAGGCTGAATCTCCATCTGGGGCGCAGAGGCTCGCCAGGTCTACTTACTTGCCCCGGCTGTTAAGACCCGCACGAAAGGGAGCTTAAGGCGAGGCACCCTTAGATATTCAAGCGGGCGCCGGTGGCCCAACGTAGATGGTGCAGATTCCTTGTCTGGAATTTTATTGGCCTTCCGCGTAAACCAAGCTATTCAGCCCTCTTCCTCCACTTAATCTTCTTATTACACTATAGTTTCTTAATCTAATCTTACATTAATAAACAAACAAGTCTTTCCACGCCAACGCCGTCCACCCTTCGAATTCCCTGGATCCACCGGGCCAGGACCCCGGCAAGTGGCGCCCGGAACAGGCTATTCGAAGGTAGGTTCCTCGGAGCAAAAGCTCCCCCCACTCTCTGCTGCTCCCCCCGGAGCCCTCTCCGTTGCTCCCCCCGGAGCACTCTCTGTTGCTCCCCCCGGAGTGACTTAATCACTCCCCCCGGAGTACTTTCGGGTACTCCCCCAGTGTTGAGTGTTCGGGACGGCTAGGACCCCACTCAGGGTGCCGCGGACCCCCCTGTAGGATAGACAGGGTGAGGAAGAGTGGGAAGTGTTCAAGGGTTTAAGAGAAACCTGGTGCTCTAGAGGTTGAAAAGAAACCTGCTATCCTAGGGTTAAAAACAAAACCCCCCTCGCCAGAGGTAAAACCTTTTGTTGAGGTAGACTTTTCTATAAGACTTAATTTTCTGACATGGGTAACAGTGAATCAAAAGAAAGACAGCTTTTTATAGGAGTAATCTTGCAGTTACTAACTAAACGAGGAATTAAAGTTAAAAATTCCAATATTCATTCATTTTTTTCCTTTGTACAAGAACAGTGTCCCTGGTTTCCAGAAGAAGGCACTGTTAACTTAGACACCTGGGAGAGAGTAGGAAAACAGCTAAAAACTTACTATACTTTGCATGGGCCTGTAAATGCTTTTGCTCTGTGTAAATTACAAATGTTCTGGACCTGTCATGAGGCTGTTAGATAGCCTATGGAGAGGCTATAGCGGTAAATGGTAGTGGGTCTCCACCTTCTATGCAGATCGTATTTCTGCCATTGGCAAACAAAAGGGAGAGAGACTCCTCTTCTCCCGAGGAAGGAGGGTGCTTACAGGACGCCAGCGGC
>NW_017193138.1:0-9951 GCF_001704415.2 Capra hircus
GGAATGGGGGAACGACCCTGGAGTTCCTCTCGCCTTTCCCGTGGAGAGCGCCTCTCTAGAGATGCAACCGGGGGAACGCCGGAAATTCGTTCCCAACCCTGCAGGGAAAGGATCCCTCCTCTCGAGCTAGGAGGCGGAAACGGCGCTCCTCTGGATGAGGAGGGACTCTCCTGATTCCTCTCGAGTGGAGACGCGTATGTCGGGGAACTTCTTGAGTTGCAACAAGGGTGTGAAGGACCCTTTGGAAGTTCCAGAGGTTAGGTGTGATTAGCCTCGAGACGCCTCAGCGGAAATGGGCCTCATCTCGCCTGGAGGGGAGAACCTCCTGGATTTTCTCGAGTTGCGGCAGGTGCTCTCGACTTAGGACGGGGACCTCAGGGACCCGCTCTGGTGGCCTCAGGAAAGGCCAGTCCCCAGCGAGTTGCTCGGGAGCATCTCGGGATTCCTCTCCTGTCGATGCCGGGGTCTAAGACCTTGTGTGGAGTCGGTGCCGGAACCCTGAGGATTCCTCTCCAGTGCTGACATGGATCTTGGGGTACGTCTGGAGTCTCCCCAGGGGAGTCAGTCCTCGTCTCGAGTGGGGGGCATGCACGTGCGCTTTCCTCCCGAGCTGTAGCAGCAGTGTCACGCTTCCCTTCGCGTGGATCAAGGGATCTGTGGCTTTCCCTCCAGGCTTTCCCATGAGGCTTTCCCACAGGGCTGTCCCACGTGTCACCGTGGTGTGAGTCGATCCTCGGCTTGAAAGTCGAGGAAGTGTAGGGAAAACAGGTTTCCCTGTAATGAACTGAGACATCTGGGGGACTCTGGGAATGGTGGCACGACCCTGGAGTTCCTCTCGCCTTTCCTGTGGAGAGCGCCTCCTCTTCAGATGCAACGGGAACGTCGGGAATTCTTTCCCGACCACGCAGGGAAAGGATCCCTCCTCTCGAGCTAGGAGGCGGAAATGGGGCTCCTCTGGATGTGGGCGGGACTCTCGTGCTTCCTCTCGAGTGGAGACGGGTATGTAGGGGAACTTCTTGAGTTGCAGCAAGGGTGTGAAGGACCCTTTGGAAGTTCCAGAGGTTAGGTGTGATTAGCCTTGAGACACCTCAGCGGAAATGGGCCTCATCTTGCCTGGAAGGGAGAACCTCCTGGATTTTCTCAAGTTGGGGCAGGTGCTCTCGACTTAAGACGGGGACCTCAGGGACCCGCTCTGGTGGCCTCAGGAAAGGCCAGTCCGCATGCGAGTTGCTCGGGGGCCTCTCGGGATTCCTCTCCCATCGATGCCGGGGCCTAAGACTGCCGGGAGCCAGTGTGAGGAAGCCCGCCCGTGATAAGGTTATGAGGAAGGAAGCTGACATACGCAAGGCGTGCTCAGACTTCAGGGATCCCTCTGGAAATTTTTAAGCACGTACCCCAACAAAAATCTGCCGGTTTTTATGCTCTGCTTTTTCACTCTTCTGACCTTTTCTGGAAAAAGTCAATTCAGGCCGTTAGTCTTCTGCATTTGAAAGAGTGTTTCAATCCAAAAACCCTCTGATTTCTTTCTAGCCTGCCTGTAGGACTCGTACAGCTGCGCTTGTGATTGTTTGAGGCCTCCTGACCGCAGGAGGCACAGGAAGCTTAAAACATCCTAGGAATGCCGGAGCTTCCGAGGAGTCAAAATCTTTAGAATAGGACTGATTAAAAGTTTCATTTTTTGGGTCAATGCTTGCTGCCAAATTTTCATATCCTTTATTTTTAGATATAGTTGGTATATAGAAAAACAAGTAGCAGACCTGGTATTAGCAACATTAGATCTTTGAGTTAAGTACCTTCTTTGTTATAACCCACTGCACCTTTGTTCTATAGAGATGTAACTTTAATGCTTTAAGGAGATGCAGATTAAAGAAAAACACTTCAGGGGAAACAAAATTAACATTCATTAAGGAAGAGAGCCAAAAAGTGTTAACAAGCCTCTTGGCCAGAAGATAATGTAAATCACCTGAGACCTTTTGTATACAAAATGATATACAGAAAGAATCTGGGTTGCGAACACTACATAATTTTGTGTTATCCATTGATCTCCATGTTTTATCAAAAGTATAAAAGGCCTTCTGAACAATAAAGGAGGAGGCCAGGGGCCAGGGGGCCAGTTTCTCGGACCAGCTTCTCGAACTAGTCTCTCAGCCTGGTTTCTTGGGACTCTTGCTCCCCCCGTGTCTTTCTCTCTCTTTCTTCTTCTCTACCTTTCCTTCTCTCTGCTCTTTACTATAACTTCAGGCTGAATCTCCACCTGGAGTGCGGAGGCTCGCCAGGTCTACTTACTTGCCCTGGCTGTTAAGACCCGCACGAAAGGGAGCTTAAGGCGAGGCACCCTTAGATATTCAAGCGGGCGCCGGAGGCCCAAAGTAGGTGGTGCAAATTCCTTGTCTGGAATTTTATTGGCCGTCCGCGTAAACCAAGCTATTCAGCCCTCTTCCTCCACTTAATCTTCTTACTACACTATAGTTTCCTAATCTAATCTTACATTAATAAATAAACAAGTCTTTCCACGCCAACGCCGTCCACCCTTCGAATTCCCTGGATCCACCGGGGCTGGACCCCGGCATAAGACCTCGTGTGGAGGCGGTGCCGGAACCTGAGGATTTCTCTCCAGTGCTGACATCGATCTTGGGGTACTTCTGGAGTCTCCCCAGGGGAGTCAGTCCTGGTCTCGAGTGGGGGCATGCACGTGCGCTTTCCTCCGGAGCTGAAGAAGCAGTGTCGCACTTCCCTTCTCATGGATCAAGGGATCAGGGGCTTTCCCTCGAGGCTTTCCCACGAGGCTTTCCAACGAGGCTTTCCCACAGGGCTGTCCCACGTGCCACCGTGGTGTGAGTCGAACCTCGTCTTGAAAGTCGAGGCAGTGCAGGGAAAACAGGTTTCCCTGGAATGAACTGAGATATCTGGTTGTCTCTGGGAATGATGGCACGACCCTGGAGTTCCTCTCGCCTTTCCTGTGGAGAGCGCCTCCTCTTGAGATGCGACGGGAACGCCGGGAATTCTTTCCCCGACCACGCAGGGAAAGGATCCCTCCTCTCGATCTAGGAGGCGGAAACGGGGCTCCTCTGGATGTGGCCGGGACTCTCGTGCTTCCTCTCAAGTGGAGACGGGTATGTCGGGGAAAGTGTTAAGTTGCAGCAAGGGTGTGAAGGACCCTTTGGAAGTTCCAGAGGTTAGGTGTGATTAGCCTCGAGACGCCTCAGCGGAAATGGGCCTCATCTCGCCTGGAGGGGAGAACCTCCTGGATTTTCTCGAGTTGCAGCAGGTGCTCTCGACTTACGACGGGGACCTCAGGGACCCGCTCTGGTGGCCTCAGGAAAGGTCAAACCCCATGTGAGTTGCTCGGGTTCCTCTCGGGATTCCTCTCCCGTCTATGCCTGGGCATAAGATCTTGTGTGGAGTCGGTGCTGGAACCTGAGCATTCCTCTCCAGTGCTGACATGGATTTCGGGGTACCTCTGGAGTCTCCCCAGTGGAGTCAGTCCTCGTCTCGAGCGGGGGCATGCACGTGCGCTTTCTTCCCGAGCCTGTAGCAGCAGTGTCACGCTTCCCTTCGCGTGGATCAAGCGATCAGGGGCTTTCCCTCGAGGCTTTCCCAGGAGTCTTTCCCACTAGTCTTTCCCACAGGGCTGTGCCACGTGCCACTGTGGTGTGAGTCGATCCTCTGCTTGAAAGTCGAGACAGTGCAGGGAAAACAGGTTTCCCTGGAATGGACTGAGACATCTGGGGACTCTGGGAATGTGGCACGACCCTGAAGTTCCTCTCGCCTTTCCTGTGGAGAGCGCCTCCTCTTGAGATGCGACGGGAATGCGGGGAATTCTTCCCGACCACGCCAGGGAAAGGATCCCTCCTCTCGAGCTAGGAGGCGGAAATGGGGCTCCTCTGGATGTGGGCGGGACTCTCGTGCTTCCTCTCGAGTGGAGACGGGTATGTCGGGGAACTTCTTGAGTTGCAGCAAGGTTGTGAAGGACCCTTTGTAAGTTCCAGAGGTTAGGTGTGATTAGCCTCGAGACGCCCTCAGCGGAAATGGGCCTCATCTAGCCTGGAGCGGGGAACCTCCTGGATTTTCTCGAGTTGCGGCAGTTGCTCACGACTTACGACCCGGACCTCAGGGACCCGATCTGTTGGCCTCAGGAAAGGCCAGTTCCCATGCGAGTAGCTCGCGGGCCTCTCAGGATTCCTCTCCCGTCGGTGCAGGGGCCTAAGATCTTGTGTGAAGTGGGTGCCGGAACCTGAGGATTCCTCTCCAGTGCTGACATGGATCTTGGGTACTTCTGGAGTCTCCCCAGTGGAGTCAGTCCTCGTCTCCAGTTGGGGCATGCACGTGAGCATTCTCCCGAGCTGTAGCACCAGTGTAACGCTTCCCTTCGCTTGGATCAAGGGATCTGTGGCTTTCCCTCGAGGCTTTACCACAGGGCTGTCCACGTGCCACCGTGGTGTGAGTCGATCTTCAGCATGAAAGTCGAGGCTGTGCAGGGAAAACAGGTTTCCCTGGAATGGATTGAGACATCTGGGGGACTCTGGAATGATGTCACGACCCTGGAGTTCCTCTCGCCTTTCCTGTGGAGAACGCTTCCTCTTGAGATGCAACGGAAACGCCGAGAATTCTTTTCCCGAACACGTAGGGAAAGGATCCCTCCTCTCGAGCTAGGAGGCGTAAACGGGGCTCCTCTGGATGTGGGCGGTACTCTCGTGCTTCCTCTCGAGTGGAGACGGGTGTGTCGGGGATCTTCTTGAGTGGCAGCAAGGGTGTGAAGGACCCTTTGGAAGTTCCAGAGGTTAGGTGTGATAAGCCTCGAGACGCCTCAGGGGAAATGGGCCTCATCTCGTCTGGAGGGGAGAACCTTCTGGATGTTCTCGAGTTGCGGCAGGTGCCTCTCGATTTCCGACGGGGACCTCAGGGACCCGCTCTGGTGGCCTCAGGAAAGGCCAATCGCCATGCGAGTTGCTCGGGGGCCTCTCAGGATTCCTCTCCCGTCGATGCCGAGGCCTAAGACCTTCTGTGGAGTCGGTTCCGGAACTGAGGATTCGTCTCCAGTGGCTGACATGAATATTGGGGTACTTCTGGAGTCTCCCCGCGGGAGTCCGTCCTCATCTCGAGTGGGGGAATGCACGTGCGCTTTCCTCCCGAGCTGTAGCAGCAGTGTCACGCTTCATTTCGCGTGGATCAAGGGATCTGTGGCTTTCCCTCGAGGCTTTCCCACCGGAGGCTTTCCCACGAATCTTTCCCACAGGGCTCTCCCACGTGCCACCGTGGTGTGAGTCGATCCTCGATTGAAAGTCGAGTCAGTGCAGGGAAAACAGGTTTCCCTGGAATGGACTGAGACATCTGGGGGACTCTGGGAATGGTGGCACGACCCTGGAGTTCCTCTCGCCTTTCCTGTGGATAGCGCCTCCTCTTGAGATGCGACGGAAACGCCGGGAATTCTTTTCCGAGCATGCAGTGAAAGGATCCCTCCTCTCGAGCTAGGAGACGGAAACGGGGCTCCTCTGGATGTGGCCGGAGTCTCGTGCTTCCTCTCAAGTGAGACGGGTATGTCGGGGAACTTCTTGATTTGCAGCAAGGGTGTGAAAGACCCTTTGGAAGTTCCAGATGTTAGATGTGATTAGCCTCGAGACGCCGCAGCGGAAATGGGCCTCATCTCGCCTGGAGGGGAGAACCTCCTGGATTTTCTCGAGTTGCGGCCAGGTGCTCTCGACTTAAGACAGGGACCTCAGGGACCCGCTCTGGTGACCTCAGGAAAGGCCAGTCCCCATGCAAGTTCCTGGAGGGCCTCTCGGGATTCCTCTCCCGTCGATGCTGGGCCTACGATCTTGTGTGAAGTCGGTGCCGGAAACTGAGGATTCCTCTCCAGTGCTGACATGGATCTTGGGGGTACTTCTGGAGTCTCCCCAGGGGAGTCAGTCCTCGTCTCGAGTGGGGGCATGCACGTGCGCTTTCCTCCCGAGCTGTAGCAGCAGTGTCGCACTTCACTTCACGTGGATCTAGAGAACAGGGGCTTTCCCTCGAGGCTTTCCCATGAGGCTTTCCCACAGGGCTGTCCCACGTGCCACCGTGGTGTGAGTCGATCCTTGGCTTGAAATTCCCAGGCAGTGCAAGGGAAAACAGGTTTCCCTGAATGGACGGAGATATCTGGGGACTATGGGAATGGTGGCACGACCCTGGAGTTCCTCTCGCCTTTCCTGTGGAGAGCGCCTCCTCTTGAAATGCCGTCGGGAATGCCGGGTATTCTTTACCGAGCACGCAGTGAAAGGATCCCTCCTCTCGAGCTAGGAGGCGGAAACGGAGGCTCCTCTGGATGTGGGCGCGGACTCTCGTGCTTCCTCTCGAGTGGAGACGGGTATGTCGGGGAACTTCTTGAGTTGCAGCAATGGTGTGAAGGACCCTTTGGAAGTTCCAGAGGTTAGGTGTGAATAGCCTCGAGCTGCCTTAGCGGAAATGGGCCTCATCTCGCCTGGAGGGGAGAACCTTCTAGATTTTTTCGAGTTGGGGCAGGAGCTCACGACTTAAGACGGGGACCTCAGGCACCCGCTCTGCTGGCCTCAGGAAAGGCCAGTCCCCATGCGAGTTGCCGGGGGCCTCTCGTGATTCCTCTCCCGGCGATGCTGGGCCTAAGACCTTGTGTGGAGTCAGTGCCGGAACCTGAGGATTCCTCTCCAGTGCTGACATTGATCTTGGGGTACTTCTGGAGTCTCCCCAGGGGAGTCAGTCCTCGTCTCGAGTGGGGGCATGCTCGTGCGCTTTCCTCCCGAGCTGCAGCAGCAGTGTCACACTTCTCTTCGCATGGGTCAAGGGATCTTTGCCTTTCCCTCGAGGCTTTCCCAAAGGGCTGTCCCACGTGCCACCGTGGTGTGTGTCTATTTCAATCCTCGGCTTGAAAGTCGACGCAGTGCAGGGAAAACAGGTTTCCCTGGAAAGGACTGAGACATCTGTGGGACTCTGGGAATGGTGGCCACGACCCTGGAGTTCCTCTCGCCTTTCCTGTGGAGAGCGCCTCCTCTTGAGATGCGACAGGAACGCCGGGAATTCTTTGCCGAACACGCAGGGAAACGATCCCTCCTCTCGAGCTAGGAGGCGGAAACGGGGCTCCTCTGGATGTGGGCGGGACTCTAGTGCTTCCTCTCGAGTGGAGATGGGCATCTTGGGGAACTTGTTGAGTTTCAGCAAGGTTGTGAAAGACCCTTTGGAAGTTCCAGAGGTTTGGTGTGATTAGTCTAGAGAGACCTCAGCGGAAATGGGCCTCATCTCGCCTGCAGGGGAGAACCTCCTGGATTTCCTCGAGTTGCGGCAGGTGCTCTCGACTTACGACGGGGACCTCAGGGACCCGCTCTGGTGGCCTCAGGAAAGGCCATTCCCCATGCGAGTTGCCCGGGGGCCTCTCAGGATTCCTCTCCCTTCGATGCCGGGGCCTAAGACCTTGTGTGGAGTCAGTGCCGGAACCTGAGGATTCCTCTCCAGTGCTGACATGGATCTTGGGGACTTCTGGAGTCTCCCCAGGGGAGTCAGTCCTCGTCTCGAGTGGGGGCATGCACGTGCGCTTTCCTCCCGAGCTGTAGGAGCAGTGTCGAACTTCAATTCGCGTGGATCAAGGGATCTGTGGCTTTCCCTCGAGGCTTTCCCACGAGGCTTTCCCAAAGGGCTGTCCCACGTGCCACCAAGGTGTGAGTCGATCCTCGTCTTGAAAGTCGAGGCAGTGCAGGAAAAACAGGTTTCCCTGGAATGGACGGAGACATCTGGGGGACTCTGGGAATGGTGGCACGACCCTGGAATTCCTCTCGCCTTTACTGTGGAGAGCGCCTCCTCTTGAGATGCGACGGGAACGCCGGGAATTCTTTCCCGACCACGCAGGGAAAGGATCCCTCCTCTCGAGCTAGGAGGCGTAAACGGGGCTCCTCTGGATGTGGACGGGACTCTCGTGCTTTCCTCTCGAGTGGAGACGGGAATGTCGGGGATCTTCTTGAGTTGCAGCAACGGTGTGATGGACCCTTTGGAAGTTCCAGAGGTTAGGTGTAAATAGCCTCGAGACGCCTCAGCGGAAATGGGCCTCATCTCGCCTGGAGGGGAGAACCTCCTGGATTTTCTCGAGTTGCAGCAGGTGCTCTCCACTTAGGACGGGGACCTCAGGGACCCGCTCTGGTGGCCACAGAAAAGGCCGGTCCCCATGCGAGTTGCTCGGGGGACTCTCGGGATTCCTCTCCCGTCGATGCCGGGGCCTAAGACCTTGTGTGGAGTCAGTGCCGGAACCTGAGGATTCCTCTCCAGTGCTGACATGGATCTTGGGGTACTTCTGGAGTCTCCCCAGGGGAGTCAGTCCTCGTCTCGAGTGGGGGAATGCAAGTGTTCTTTCCTCCCGAGCTGTAGGAGCAGTGTCACGCTTCCCTTCGGGTGTATGAAGGGATCTGTGGCTTTCCCTCGAGGCTTTCCCACGAGGCTTTCCCACGAGGCTTTCCCACGAGGCTTTCCCACAGGGCTGTCCCACGTGCCACCGTGGTGTGAGTCGATCCTCGGCTTGAAAGTCAAGGCAGTGCAGGGAAAACAGGTTTCCCTGGAATGTACGCAGATATTTGGGGGACTCTGGGAATGGTAGCAAGACCCTGGAGTTCCTCTCGCCTTTCCTGTGTAGAGCGACTGCTCTTGAGATGCGACGGAACGCCGGGAATTCTTTCCCGAGCACGAAGGGAAAGAATCCCTTCTCTCGAGCTAGGAGGCGGAAACGGGGCTCCTCTGGATGTGGGCGGGACTCCCGTGCTTCCTCTCGAGTGGAGACGGGTATGTCGGGGAACTTCTTTGAGTTGCAGCAAGGGTGTGGAACCGTTTGGAAGTTCCAGAGGTTAGGTGTGATTAGCCTCGAGACCGTCAGCAGAAATGGACCTCATCTCGCCTGGAGGGGAGAACCTCGTGGATTTTCGCGAGTTGCGGCAGGTGCTCTCGACTTCCGACGGGGACCTTAGGGACCCGCTATTGTGACCTCAGGAAAGGCCAGTCCCCATGCGAGTAGCTCGACGGCCTCTCGGATTCCGCTTCCGACGATGTCGGGGCCTAAGACCTTGTGTGGATTCGTGCCGGAACCTGAGGATTCCTCTACAGTGCTGACATGGATCCTGGGGTACTACTGGAGACTCCCCAGGAGACTCAGTCCTCGTCTCGTGTGGGGCATGCACATGCGGCTTTCCTCCCGAGCTGTAGCAGCAGTGTCACGCTTCCTCTTGCTTGGATCAAGGGATCTGTGGCTTTCCCTCGAGTCTTTCCCACGAGGCTCTCCCACGAGGCTTTCCCACAGGCCGTCCCACGTGCCACCGTGGTGTGAGTCGATCCTCGGCTTGAAAGTCGAGGCAGTGCAGGGAAAACAGGTTTCCCTAGAATGGACTGAGACATCTGGGGACTCTGGTAATGGTTGCACGACCTGGAGTTCCTTTCGCCTTTCCTGTGGAGAGCGCCTCCACTTAGATGCGACGGGAACGTCGGGAATTCTTTCCCGACCACGCAGGGAATGGATCCCTCCTCTCGATCCCCTTCTCGAGCCCATAGGCAGCGCCCCGGAAACCGAGGGCTCCTCGGAGTGTTGGGCGCGACTCTTCGTCGCTTTCCTCTCTACAAGTCGGAAGGACGCGGTATGGGTCGCGGCAACTTCTTTTGAAGTTCTAGTAACGGTGTGGAATTGAGCGCCTTTGGAAGTTCAGAGGTTAAGTGTGATAGCCTCGAAACGCCTCAGCCGGAAAAGGGCCCTTCTGTCTCCTGGAGGGGGAGAAACCTTCCTGGATGCTTCTCGAGTTTGCCGGCAGTGCTCCTCGTCGAGCTTTACGAGGGCGGCGGACCTCACGGGCCCGGCTGCTGGATCGGCCCTCGGAAAAAGGCCCAATCTCCCCTGAAAAGTTGCTCGGGGGAGCCTCTCAGGGATTCTCTCTTCCCGTCGATAGCCGGGTGGCCTTCAGGACCCTTGTGTGGAGT